>NC_041332.1:33305550-33365550 GCF_004354835.1 Perca flavescens | reverse complement strand
AGCCGAATTAAAATATCACCGAAGCACGTCAAGTTTGAGCTACCACCTACGAACTAAGCATAGGACAGTTAACGTGACTCCGGTTGAGGCTAGTGGGCTCAGGCAAAGCACTATTTTGGAGAGTGCTACTCGCCGACCTGTTGTTGAAACCAAAGTGCAAACGCTGTCTCATCAACCGGTGATCACTGGACATCAGTGAGTAACCAAAATTATTTAGAAGTTACCGCACACTATATTGATTCTGGTAAGTAGGGTTGGGTACCGAAACGTGCCGACCTAAACGGTAGTAACGAGACCAAATAAGAACGAAAATTTCGGTGCCTCAATTCACACTACACCTGACAGCAGGTAACTTTAGCCTACCTTCAGCTAGCAGCTGGATTAAACACAGTTAAAATGCTGACAGCTAACTTTCAACAGTGTAAAGTGTGACTGTATTTCACTGGAGAGGATTCCAATACCGGTCTGCTCTGCAGCGCAGCAGCGACCGTTGTCGGAATTAAACAACACAGACGGTGCGTTCACTTGCAGCTGCCTTTGTCGGAATTAAACAACACAGACTGTGCGTTCATTTGCAGCTGCCGTTGTCGGAATTAAACAACACAGACGGTGCGTTCACTTAAAACAGGTAGCCTCGTGGTGCATTCACAGTAATTGTAAAATACCCTTTCCCATCTGGTGGTTGTTATAGTTATTACATTATTATTAAATCTTTAATTTTGACCATCGCCTTAACAATAAATAAGTTCCTGACTGTTGTTTAGTAGCCTTCTTTTTTTCTTCTTCTTTTGTTTACAGTAAATAAATAAACTAATACAAATCTTAAAGTCAAGTTCATAAAGTTTCTTTGCATTAATTTGATTCCCAATAAAGATACACTGGTAAGAATTGCTTTCCATTGTTAATATGTACTTAAAAACAGTTCTGAAATGCAAAATAATAGAATTTTAATCATGTGATAAAACATGCGATTAACTATAGAATTTCAGCGATTAAAACAAATTAATAATTTGACAGCCCTAGTTAAAATGATGTCTAATGGATTTTTGATAAGTTTAAGTGATGCTTTTGACTTAAGCTGCAAATCATCTTTTCTTTGCTGTATCACAGAACGGTCATAAAACATAAAAAAAATTAAAGGCTTTTCTTCAGAATAGATTGGATGCTCTATATGTAATAAGTATTTAGAAAATTAAATTATTATCAGGGTTCAGTTATTAGGGATGTAGGCCGAGTTAGAATAGAATACGTTGTTGTCTACCAGGGTGGAAATTTGTCAAGTTGATCAATATCCTGTACCTGTAATTCGTAAGAAAAGAAACCAGTTCAACACAGGTGGCCACTTCTGCTTCATTTCTTTGCTGAATCAAATGTATCCTCACATCCAGTTTGTGTTTTGACCATTTATGAACTAAACCCTGTGTCTTTTACCATGCTTGTGGGTGTGACTTTTTTGCTGTTGCATCACCATTCATATCTATACAAACCATGTGTTTATAATGAATTTGCTTACAAGACAACATTGTGAAAAAACCTGTGGGAAACCATATACAGTACAGGCCAAAAGTTTGGACACACCTTCTCATTCAATGTGTTTCTTTATTTTCATGACTATTTACATTGTATATTCTCACTGAAGGCATCAAAACTATGAATGAACACATATGGAATTATGTACTTAACAAAAAAGTGTGAAATAACTGAAAACATATACTCTGCAAACCCTTGGTGTTCTCTCAATGAGGTAGTCACCTGAAATGGTTTTGACCTCACCGGTGTGCTTTGTCAGGGTTAATTAGTGGAAGTTTTTCCCTTATTAATAAAGAAGCAAAGGTTGGCTACTTTGAAGAATCTAAAATATAAGACATGTTTTCAGTTATTTCACACTTTTTTGTTAAGTACATAATTCCATATGTGTTCATTCATAGTTCTGATGCCTTCAGTGAGAATCTACAATGTAAATAGTCATGAAAATAAAAAGGAAACGCATTGAATGAGAAGGTGTGTCCAAACTTTTGGCCTGTATTGTATTTATAATTAAAAAAAAGTCACAGTCGAATAGTTTTTTACTTATTTATTTTTACTTTTGGTATTCGTTCCAACAGCCCTAATGGTCACTTGCCAAATAGTTTTTTAAACCATTGATTTATATTTTAATTCGTTTTACAATTGAAATCTAAAGTTTTTCTAAACCATAACTCTGTTTCCCTGGTTACGCCTGAGGATTTGACTCCCCCTTACTCTTTAAAAACGTGCCGTGCCACACGTATTTCATTACTTTGTGGTAATGACTGAAGTTCTACCATGGACTCTGTAACATTTTTTTGTGGAAAAAATGCCTTGGTTACCTTATTTCAAGCCATCCTAGCGTGGTATAGAAAGCCTACAGGAAGACTCAGCTCGATTTGTGCCAGTTGTCATTAATATTCAACAAGATAAGCTGTTTGAATCTGATTGGCTAACAGCTAGCCAATGAGAGCCTGGCTGTCAGAATCCTTTACCCAGCCCAACTGGGCGAGCCAATGACTAGTAATGAGCTCAGGCAACATGATGTCAGACTGACCAGCTTTTGTAATTGGCCTGATTTCTCTGCTTATTTCTGTTCAGTGGCTAGAGCTGACAGAGGAGGTAGCAGTTCATTTTCACATACACCACATAACACAAACACATATGGACCTAACCTATTTCAAAAAATGCAAGTAAAAACGGTTTTGTATGGCAGGGCACCTTTAACTAAAAGCTCTCTCTCTGTAGGGATCATTTCCAGTCAGTGTGGTGTCTCTGTGCTGGACCAGAGAAAGGTCCTTTCTTCTAATTACAGCCACCCAAGAAATCCGACATGTCCTTGTCACACTGGAGACATGCTCTCCTTCATGCTTTTTCCACGTAAGGAAACGAAAAACTGTAACACATGGTTCCTACAAAAATCATGTGAGCAGTTTTTTTTTTTTTTAAAACACACAGCTGTGGTTTCCAAGCATTCTAAAATAGTGAGGAATTGTAACAACCTCCTCTGCTAGCAACACAAACAATGAACACGTGCTGGCGGTTATCCTCCCAAAACGGGCGCTGTATCGGGACGACATCTCCTCATTCTCAATTGCCCAACACTGCATGCAATTCAAGTTGGATTTAGTGCTGTCAGCACAGACTGCTAATGTAAACCACTTTTTAATTTGCCAGAACATGTTGTAGTGACAAATGCTGGTTCAACCGGTTAGCATAAAATCAAACCGGTTTAGCCTTGTACACAGGCGTGGAGAAATCAGTAAAAGTTATTATCAATTAACAATGACCCTTCAAAAGTAATAATTTATTATAATGACACATTTGTGATATAATTGCGCTTTCTTTTGGAAGGCTGTGTCGGTACACAATCTGTGCTGCCTGCACGATCCGTTCTGTGCATGTTCAAGACGTTAAGCGCATGCGCAGATGAAAATCCTGTTTTACGAGGATTTACGACATTAGACATTAGCTGTTGGCTATATAAACTAACGTTAGCTTCCCAATGGAGGCTAACGGCTGGCTGCTACAACTACGTCCGGAAGCGTGGAACAAATCGTGCAGTGTCCAGTATCCTATTGAGTATCTGTTCCATGCTAGCCTCCACCGGGAAGCTAAACGTAACTAAACTAACAGCTAATTCAGCTAACTGCTAGCTAGCTGACAGCTTGATTCAGTCTAAAATAACATTAACTCAAACTAAACACTGGGAAAAGCAGGCAACAGCTAAATTAAGACTTTATATTAATAACAATAAAAACAAAGTATTGATTTGATTGTATTTTAAATGAATGAGCACAAGTAAAGTAGAACTGATGTTACAGCTGTTATATAGACCTATTTTAACGGTTATTTTCAGGTTTTATTTTGAGGGTCTTTTAAAATTATTAAATGCTATCTCAGCTAGCGGTTACCGGAATTAGCTGTTAGCTAGCTAGTTAAACTAACGTTTAAACCAACGACCAGAAGTGTGGAACAGATCGTGCAGCGTAATCCTGTTTTACACATGGTTTTACCGAGGATAGTAGACACTGCACGATTTGTTTCACGCTTCCTGTCGTAGTTGTAGCGGTCTGCCACTAGCCTACACTGGGAAGCCAACGTTAGTTTATATAGCTAACAGCTAATTCGGCTAACCGCTAGTGCAATGTCGTAAATCCTCGTAAAACAGGATTTTCATCTGCGCATGCGCTTAACGTCTTGCACATGCACAGAACGGATCGTGCAGGCAGCACGGATCGTGTACCGACAGGCTGGACAACAATCTCCACTTACCTGCTAATTAATTAGCCTGAGGTAAACACTAGCTATCAGTAAACAGAAGGTAGTGGCTGGTGTCTGTTAGTGTGTCGGCCCACCACATCATTTGGCGATTGGCAAGTGTTAATTCCGGTAGAATGTTATCGTCATGGGAAAATACGTTGATAACAGCTAACGCGGAACCATCTTTACCGTAAACATGTGTAAAACGGCTAGCTTTATAAAAAAAATAATAATAATTGTTGATAAGCAAAAGCACACATTTTGATGAATGTCAAACTCACACATAAAATATAAACTATGTGTATAATAATTTCACAAGACTGGGATGAAACAATTTGAAAGAAGTTGCATGGTCTTAACTCTTCACACAAACAGCTACATTTTAAGGCTGTGCAATTAATCAAATTTACCTAAATAACTTGTTCCATAATTAATCAGCCCTACATTGTATTATCCACAAACAACCAATTTTTTTGACATAGCATTCTTTGAAATAGTAATGCTTCTTTTGTTAAGAGATTTTAAAATATTCTGATTATCACCCATTTCGATTCTAGATTATGTGACTTCACTTCATTTTAACACGAAATAGATGCGAAATTTCAGTAGTGAATGTAAGGCATACATTAAAATAAGAAGGCATAGTGGTAACTTTGTTAAGGAATGTAACGTGAATACTGTTTGTCAGCGGTTTAGTACTGTATACAAGCAAATTGTCCCAACGGTATTATTGGAAAACGCTGTTACAAAGCCGTTAGCCATGATAGCATTGTATGGTTTCCCTCCTATTTTGGATCCCACGCTTAGGGATACGACTAAGCTAGGCTAAATTAGCGATACATCAATAGCCAATAGCTGCTATACGTATCCCACATAACACGAACACAATCATATTTTTAGCTGAAACAGCAAATAGCATTATCAGACAGTCAGTGTTATGCTCAAAGATTAGCTACCAATCTTGTGGTGGGTAACGTTTACAGGCATCCCAACTCACCACATTGAACCGCTCGGTCACGTTTCTCAGAGCCGTCGCTTGGCCCTGGAGGAGGCTCACTTTCTCTGGTGTCAACAGTGAGTTGGTTTCTCTCATTCTCAAATTGGCTGCATTTTGTTTTAAGCTCCTCGTTCTCCTTCTTCATTCTAGATATTTCTGCCTTCAGATCGTCGACCATAGTTTCGAAAAGTTTCGTGGTCTCTGCGATTGCACCCTTCAGCATCCCCTCCATGACGGAGGAGTACTTAGTCTGAAAATCGTCCGTAGACATTTTGGTATGGTTTAGCTACCGTTCGTCCGAGTTTCGATAGAAGTCCACTTTTGTCTGTGAATTAACCGCAACGTTATTAAAAGCGAGATATTAGGAGCTGGCTCAACATGGCTGCTTCCTTTCCGTCTGTCCTTTGTGTGACGCACATCGAGGACGTAACGTTCTTGCTGCTTTCCCGCGGACCGGAAGGAGGGAGTTGAGCAAATTTCCGGTGATGCACTTAAATACCTAACCTCTTTCACTAGACTGTGTGTTTTGTGCATAACTTAGAAAATGGCAAGAACCTGGTACATGTGTGAGTAACCAATTACCATCAACGCTCTATGTAGCTAATAGCCTTGATCATAACAGACACCCGTGCAGCTGAAACGATTAAGATTGTCGCAAATCACGACCCGTATTATTAAATCTTCGAAATGCGGTTGTTTACGGAGTGAAAAGTAAATGCGAAAGCTCAACGGAATTTGTAACGTTGACGATATATTACAGCTAAGGAAATTAATTACGTTTGCTTACAAACTATAAACTAAATGCATGTTGAATATAGTTGTTTTATGTTTCCGTAGTCGAAATCTGCAACGTTAACTCTTAATCACAACTAATGCAGCAAGCTAACGCTAGTTAGCTAACGTTGAGATTACAAGCGACTCTAGTTTTGGCGTGATGAAGTAACCAAACGGTAAATGTGGACCAACCAGATAGGTTAACCTTAACGTTACGTAGACTGAAAACCGAGTAACTGGTACATCTAGTCTAAAGAGACCCACGTTAGCTGTGCCCGACAGCTGCTACTCTGCTACAGTCCTTGACTGTCCAAAGTTGCCTGTTCCTGAGTTTACTCCCAAATAAAAGGACAGCTATTACACATCTTTGGCATAATGGCCGAAACTATATTAACGTTTCAGTCCCAACTTTCTGGTGTCATGGAAACGGTATTTAAAGCTGCCATGTATGAGATCACCCGGCTTGTGGAGGACAGTTTTTTGGACGAGGTAACGCGGTGCAGAGAGCAGGTGGAGTCCCTGAGGAGGCGACTCAAGTTGTCGGAGGTTCGACGGAGAGAAAGAGAGGGAGACCGGAGGGGGAGATGTCTTGACTGCGGAAGAGTCGGGACGTCCGGTGAGATGGATCCCAGAGCGACAGGTGAGTCTGTCTGGTGTTACTCACCCATATTCAGCCACTATTAATCCCAAATACTTATTTTGTCTCATGGCTGACCAAACCTTATGTATACCTAAACTGGCTGAGCTCTTTTTGAGTTTAACAATGTTAAAATCATAGGTAATGGGGTCCTAAAAACATATTGTGTGAAAGAAAATATATTTCTAGAAAATGAATTGATATGAGATTATATCAACAAAAGAGCCCCGCAACTGCTATAAAGCTGCCCCAATCAATATTATTTATATTAACAACGATTTAGAAACTATAAGTGCATATTTCCTTAAATTGCATCCCTGGCTTCCTCCAGTCTTATGGTGTAGACACATATAGCCGACGGCCGACCGTTGACAGAAAACCCCGTCGATATGATCAGTCGCGTCCCTGAGGTCCAAAAAACTGCCTCTGGACACATCAAAAAGACGAGAGGAGACGAGACGTAATACGCCTCCATAACAGCAGGCGGCGCAAATCTGTAATGTTGCCCAAGAAATGAAAACCGGCAGCTGATTGGACGAACAGGTCACATGGGTTCGTTTTCTCCGGATATTCAGACCTGGACTGTCATGGCGGCTGTTCAGAATACGATTTCATATTGTACTAAAATAGTTCACTGAAACGTGTTTCTGAAAACATTTTAAGCGAGAAATAGGCCATGCAGTTGCTGAATCTGTCTTCATTTCAGCTCAACAAAGGTCAGTTTAAAAGATTTTCATCAGATTTTGAGAGACTGTAGTCACTTCATTCCGCTCGTCATTTCCGGGTGAGTCCCGACGGCCTTGCCGCCGACCGAACATGTCAGGTCGGCCAAAATGGACTTTTGGTAATGGCGGAGCAGCGCTCAGTAGCAACCACAGAGCGGCTTGCTTAATAACAATCTTCTTGCCTCCCAACTTTGCTTTTAACGACGGTGGAACTACATTATTGTTGTCGGTAACGTTTTTACACCATATTATATCCGAACAAAAACAGAATAGGAAACAGAAACGTAAGAACAGAGCTCAAGCGCTGAAGGCGATGGACCACAACTACGTTGCTAGCCAAAAAGAGAACAACGGCGGGAAAATGGACGTTGACTTCTCAACGGATTCGGAGGTTGTAACCCCGGTTGATAGCCCCTCTTCCAGCCCTGCCTTAAAATTACAAAGAATAGAAAGGAGTGACTTGTCTCTAGAGGATCTTCAAGCTAACATTCTGGATGCAGTTAACCAGAGAGCTGATAACCTGGAACTGATGGTAAGAGACAACAAGTCAGGCATCGAAGAGCTGAAAACCTCCCTTAATTTTGCCTTCGTCGAAATTGAAGCTCTGAAAAATTAAAACAAAAAGTTATCTGAGAAATGAGAAATGAGAAAACTATAAAAAACATGGAAATTCGGCTCACTGAGACTGAAAGATACAGGCGGAGATGGGCTCTAAGGCTGTATGGGCTATCAGAGGAAAGGGAGGAAAATGTAAAAAGAAAGGTGATAGACATCTGTCAGCAAATAGCCCCCAACCAAAATATGAATCAAGCCATAGATGTTGTACACCGAATTGGAAGGAGGGACGCCGGCAACACGCACCCTCGCTCCGTGATTATCCTCTTTGCCTTTCGCACAGCGAGAGATGACGTCTGGAAAAATGCACGAAACCACACTTTTCTGAGGGAGAAGAGGCTTTGCTTCGGAGAAGATCTCACACAGGCTGACAAGATGACTCGAGAAAGGCTGTGGCCCCCGCATTGAAGAAGCAAGGAAACAAGGAAAGCGAGCCTTTTTCAGAGGAACCCGCCTTCATTGAGGATGTAGAGATCCTTTTAAGATGTTTCCAACGGAGCCACACTAGGACTTTGGTTGTAAACTATTATCTCGTGCCCTCTCTGTCTGTTGCTGCTTTAGAGGATAAGAAAATCTGTTCAGGTAATGGTTCTAATACCTAGGTTGGCTATATCTGTTATATGGCTGAATTCCATCCTCTCTCAGGGTTTTATAATATATTCATAATTAATAATTCTATATTACACATTATATTAACCCAGTCAGTCCTTCGTGAATAACACAAGCACTTTGTAGTTACTCTAAAATGTTCCAAACTCACTTTAAAGAGGCAGAAGCTGTTATTGCTTAGGTTGTTTTTCTCTAGTAAAGAGAATTGTTCTTTAGCGGTTGATGAAATTACTTTCTATAAATGCCAGAGGATTACGAAACATTGTTAAAAGAAAAGCCATCTTTATTTTTTTGTAAGGACTACAATGCTGATATTATTTTCATCCAAGAAACTCACTCATGTAAAGAGGACGAAAAGTTATGGAAGAGTCAATGGGGAGAGGATATTTGGTTGACTCACGGATCCAACCACTCAGCAGGGGTTGCTATCCTCGCTCATAAATTTAAAGGGAAGGTTCTTAATACCGTAAGGGATACCGATGGTCACTGGATGGTTATTATAAGATGTTTGGAAGATGGCAATATCTATGGGTACTGCTCACACTCACAAAATTCAAAATTATTGGAAGAGTTGGACTCTGTATTAAATGAGTTGATGGCTAAATATCCTGTAGCTAAGGTAATTTTGGGCGGTGACTTTAACATGGTTATGGATAACCAATTAGACAGGTGCCCATCAAAACTAACTCCAAATTCAAAAAAAACTAATTGACTTTACGAAAAGGCTGGATCTAATTGATATATGGAGGAAAAAAAATACATTGTTGAAAACATACACTTGGAGCAATAATAACCACACGCTACAATCCAGGATAGATTTTTGGTTGATTTCGGCTGATTTAAAGCCCATGCACGGTTTCTCCTGCTGTTCTGACAGACCATAAGGCCATTTCTTTAGTTATTCAGGTCAGCAAGGAACTAAGGGGTAGATTCTCTAGCGGTTACTGGAAATTAAATAATTCTCTACTATCTCATGAAAAGCTAAAAATTAAAATAGAACTCCTTATCTCAGATCAATGGGAGGCTGCTAGAAAAGGGAATAATTTTGGGACATCGTGGGAACTTCTCAAATATAAAATTAGAGGCGTCTGCTCGGGTTATGACAAGTTATTGGCACAAAAAAAGAAAAATGTAACTTACACGCTAATCAACAATATTAACAAACTTACTGAAAAAGAGCATTTGAGCCAAGAAGATAATAATACCTTATTAGACTTACAAAACCGACTAGACATTTTATGAGAACAAAGCAAAAGGAGCTTTTATAAGGTCACGTAGGAATTGGATGGAACAGGGTGAGAAAAACAGTAAATATTTCTTTAACATGGAAAAAAGAAGAAATGAAATCAATTCTATAAGAAAACTTGACATTGGGGAAAAGATTAGCAATGACAGTAAAGAGATATCAAACTTTATAAGTGCTTTTTATGAAAAACTTTACTCAAGAGATATTAATCTCAAAGATCCAAAGGATATCTTTAGCTTGATTAACTCACCTAACTGTGTGGATGCAGAATATAATAAAATCTGCTGTCAGGACATAACTCTTGAGGAGATTATATGGGGAATAACTTAATTTAAGAACAATAAATCTCCAGGCTGTGATGGTCTGACCTCTGAGATGTATAAATGTTTCTCCGAGTCTCTAGGTAAATTTCTTTTAGCTGTCTTCAAAGAATCTCTTGACAGAGGGGAGCTTCCTGCTTCTTTGAGGCAAGGTGTCATAACCCTTATCTCAAAACCACACAAAGACCCTCTTTTAATTGAAAATTGGCGTCCCATTACATTGCTAAATAATGACTATAAGATTCTAGCATCTATCTTAGCAAAACGTCTCAAATCTAAATTACACACTTTAACTGATGAATGCCAATCTGGTTTCATGAAAAATCGTCACATAGCCAACAACATTCGCCTAGTTTTAGATCTGATTGAATACAAAGACTTTCTAGATGATGAACACCTTATTTTATTCTTAGACTTTCAAAAAGCCTTTGACACAGTAAGCCACAAATTTATTTTTGACACCTTAAACTTTTTTAATTTTGGTAAGAATTTTATTAATGCTGTAAAAACTCTGTACATGGGGGGAAACAGTTGTGTTAAATTGGCTAATGGAACCTCACCCAGATTTTACATAAACAAAGGTATCCGCCAAGGCTGTCCCACCTCGCCTCTTCTATTTTTGATTGTAGCTCAAATTCTATGTGATTTAATTCACAAAAGTTCATTCAAAGGAATTACATTGAATGAAAGAGAAATAAAAATTTCACAGCTGGCCGATGACACAACCCTGTTTCTAAAAAATGAATCCCAAATAGGAGATGCACTAAATGTTGTAAACCAATTTTCTGAAAAGCTCAGGCTTGAATCTAAATCTTTCAAAATGTGAGCTGTTTTCTCTTAAAAATAAACATTTGGGTCAAATACGTGGCATAAATATAGATAATTTAGTAACTTATCTTGGAATAAAAATCAGTCATAACCACAAGTTGATGACAGAGAGTAATATATCTCTACTACACGACTGTATTAACAAAAAGTTTGATTCTTGGCTTGCAAGAGATTTATCTATGTATGGCAGGGTTCTTCTTTCTAAAGCAGAAGGTCTCTCACGAGCAGTATATTTATTTACTTCAATTGAAATACCTAAGCTACAATGTGCCAAACTAGATAAACTATTATATAACTTTATATGGAGAAAGAAGCCACATAAAATTAGGAAAAACATCTTGACTAATAAAATTGAGGAGGAGGGTTTATCGGTAATTGATTTCTCACTTTTCAATGAGATACTAAAAATCAACTGGATTAAAAGATTTTTGAAAAATCCAAACAGTTTGTGGAACATTGTGCCAAATTTTATCTTTGAAAAACTTGCTAAAATCACATTCTTGCTTCAATGCCCATACTCCATTAACAGACTGCCAGTTAAATTGTCAAACTTCCATAAACAGGCTCTAACTTGTTGGTCTCTTCTATACAAACACAATTTCTCCCCTCATAAATGTCTGGAACAACATGAACATCATATATAGGAACAAGACACTCTTTATAGAAAACTGGTTTAACCATGATATTCTACTGGTATCCCAATTATTAAATAACTCAAATCACATTTTATCTTATGACAACTTCACCCATAAATTTAATTTCCATCCTCCAAGAAAAGAATTTTATATTGTAACCAGAGCTATACCCCATGGGATCATCACCCTGCTTAGAGATAAGACAGATCTTGATCAATTTAATATATCTCTCTCCAGCAATATTTCAATAAATGGTCTATCTTTTCTAGACAGAAAAGTCAACAACAAAGTAATACAAAAACTTCTATGTGCAAAATCTATCTCTGCCTCCAGATAAAAATGGGCCCTCTTATATGAAAATATTAACTGAAAAAGAGCATGGAGTAACCCACATAGGTTTTTAATTATAAACAAAGTAAAAGAAATATTTAAAATTCTTCACCTTTTTTACCCCTGTAACAAGATTATCTCTAAATTTATCCCTACCGTAGACGAAAAATGCAGCTTTTGCTTTAAGGAAACAGAAACAATAGACCATTTATTCTATAGCTGTTCACATAGCTCTTCTCTGTGGAATGATATACAAGGTTTCATTAATGGACAACTTGGCTCAAACATACATTTATCTAATTTTGATATCTTGTTTTACTTTTCTGACTCCAACTCCTCTGTACAATATATAGTCAACTTAATAATTTTGCTTGGAAAATTCTTTATTCATAAATCAAAATTTATGAAAAAGAAACCTTTTCAATGTCTTTAAACTTGACTTAAAAAATTATATAGATTGTATTTCTGGATTGGAGGGTAAATCGGCATCAAAATGTATGCAATGCTTATCTGATTTAACTTTATAATTAATTTAACTGATATTTAATGTCTGATACTCTGGCTATGTACCTTTTTGTTATTATTTTTATTCTTTTTCTTTCTTATGTTTCTTATTTTTTATGAAAACATGTTCTGTAACAAAATGAGTTGTGTACTACAAGTTCAATCTATTTGTTTGACAAATTGTAACAGAAATATTTTGCAATAAAAAAAAAAAAAGGTCGGCCAAAATGAACGCCGACAGCCCCCCAGACGGACAACGACACGGGACACACCGAACCGATTTGAGTCACTGACCTCGCCAGACTGTCTCACGGCCGATAATCAGCCTGTCTCCCGGCCTTAAGTCAGTCCCACAGAGGAAGCACTGGAGAGACGCAAGGAAATCATGGGAGGAGAGAGGAAACAAGGAAACGTGTTTTAGAGGGATGAGACATCCTTTCCTCTAAAGCAGTGGTTCCCAACCTTTTTTCCTTGGCGTCCCCCCTACTTATGTCTAAGAAAAGCTGAATGAATAGCCAATGTTTTGTTTACAACTTGCCAAGTTGCCAAAATCAATCATGCTGCTTTAAACCTGGAATGTTTTTGTTTTTTTCTACAACTAGGGCCCATTTCAAGAAGGAGGTTTACCAAACTCTGAGTCTAACCCTGATCTCTGAGTTGATTTACCCTGAGATGGGAAACTCTGCTGAAGCTGATTTGAGTTGGTTTAATCAACTCAGAGTAGGTTCACTCAAAGTTAAGCGTGTGCACCACCACTATAAAAAGGCAGCATGAATGGAGCCATGATACTACAATTCACCATGGTAACAACCACAAACCAACTGGTCGGCGGAAATACTCGTGAACATACAGCGAGTTTGAACATGTATTTTGTCATAAAAAGAAATGGCGGCTGCTGCAAAAGAGATAATTTGCATGGGAGACAAAATTCGTAAGTTCCAATATAGTGTATATCATATTTAATCATAATATAATATTACTGGTGAAATGGTATTGAACCTATAATTTTTCATTTAGGTGCAATCCTGCGGGCGAAAAAGTCCTAGGCCTACTAATCCCATTCTGAGGCTGCAGCACCATCATTAATAACAGAATTATAATTCATAATCGTTTATTTCAAAGGGTTTAAATCATTCACCTGCAATACTGTGGAACTCCTTTTTTTTTTTTTTTAACGTCCAGGGAACACTACAGAAACATTTAAAATACGTTTCCGAGTGAGTCACACTCTTCTGACGACTCTGCATACGGTGGCTTTACTAACGTGCTCCGCATCACCAATGTTGTAAAGAAAACTGCCGTTTGCAAAAAAACGTAATGCAACACAAAGAATGTGCTGGCGTGTAAGAGCATGTCCATGATGGTGGATGTTGGTGATATGAGGACGGATAAGGTTATGTAGGCTACATAACTGATAGACTGGGAAGAAAAATGATACCGCTCACATAGGTAGTTATCTGGAAATGAAAATGCATCTATAGTCGGGGCCTCAATATCATCTCCTGATGTAAGTTTAACTCCCTGCGAAGTAATACAGCTTCTTCAGCAACGGGATCGTCAACAAAAGGAAATGCCATGTTTTGAGAAAAAAAAGGTATAGTCTGCCTAACATGGTTAATAAACCAACACTGTTTTTTATATTCATGCCGATAACAAACTGGTCTAAAATGCGCCTGATACAGACTGAATGAATGAATGAATGAGGAAATGAAAGAGCGCTGTGTCAGAGGGAGGAGACTGAGAGAAGAAAACCTGCTCCCGACCAGGTTAGGTTCACAGACTCGGTTACCATAGTAACTGACTGATGTTAAGTTCCCTCTCTTTCTGAAACTGAAAACCCAGAGTTTCCCTCATCTCAGGGTTAACAAACTCAGAGTTTTCACTAAACCTGCTTTCTGAAACGGGCCTCTGGAAGGCCGAGACAAACGGCTGTAAACACAACACTGACATATTACCACCTTAAAAAGTGATTTGGAGTAGTAGTGTTGTCCAGCTGGTGAATATAAGTTTTCAATATTCATGCTCCTTTTAACTCTGGTTTTTGGTCTCTACCAACTCCTCTTTTAAGCTGCTAAATTGTGCTGTGTGCTAACTTCATCTGGGGTTTACACTGCTTTAGGCTGATTACGGCTGCCTGTTGGGTACCAAAACAGTTAAAGGGATACGCCACCGTTTGTTGAAATAGGGCTTATCACGGTCTCCCCTAGCTGTAGATAGGTGGGCCAATGCATTTTTTCTGCATGCATTGTTTTAGTCCGGTGCAACACGGCCGCCGCTAGTTAGCTTAGCGTGGTGAATGGAATCCTATGTTGCCAGTTAGCATGTTGTGAGTAAAAGTGAGCCAACAAAAGACAAAAAAACAACCATATTACTTGCACTTGCAAAAAATGTGTTGGCCCACCTATCTACAGCCAGGGTAGACCGTGACAAGCCCTATTTCACAACGTGTATTTCTTTAAGTTACAGGCTATGAACCAAAAGAACAATAATATGCAAATCAGTTTTCAACTTCGTAGAACTAAGGGGAAATATTGATTATTAATTATCTGAAAGTGATAATCGACGCAGGTGGAGTATGACCCACCCGTGTTTGGCCCACCTGAGCCTTTCTTAATTCTTCAAATGCAAGTGGGAATATTAATGCTCTTCAATTTAAAAAAAATATATACATATTTCCCCTATCTTCTGCTACAGAGAAAAGTCTTAAACAGGAGAGTGTGTTGCAAGAAGAGATAAATAGCTTGCAAGGCAGTGATGGAGAGACACACCATGACGCGGAAGAGGCAACCCCAGAGGCCCCCCGAGCCATCAAGGCACCACAGGTAGAAGGCAGTTTGTTACGCTATTTTAGCCTCAGTAAATTAGGTCTAAATGTTTTCAAATGTTTGTAAGCACAGTCAATGGAAATGTCATTCTTTCACACGTCACAGGAGTTAAGTAATCTCAGTAATAACATCTCTGTAATACTTTTCAGTATTTTGTTTTTTTGTGTGTATCTTTAAAATGCTGTAGCATCCAATCAGACCTGCCTGTTGATCTAATGCCACGCTTATGTTTTCTCTTGAAGTGAGTGGAGTTAGACCTCATGTAGTATTAATGTAATTTTGTCTTTCTGCTTGTCTGCCAATCTCCATATGTACAGGGTGAAAAGCTGGATGGACTGCTCAAGGAGGAAGCCCTTCGGATCACGCCAGAAATGAATGAGTCCCAAGAGGGATGGGGAGTCAATTTGGATGGTCAGTCTGTTAATATAGAGTACCAGTCAAAAGTTTGGACACGCTTTCCTATTGAAGTGACTGAGAAAGCGTGTCCAAACCTTTGACTAGTACTGTACATAAAAAGTTACTTTAAACATATTCATATCATATCATGTTTATTCATTCATTCAGTATTCATTCATTTTTGTTCATTTTCAATCACATGTAAGTTTATAGTCCGACAGTACTGGTTTATAGGAACGTTATACACCAGATGATGCACTTTCTCAACATTGGCTTCAAAGTTATTATTTTCACTGTTCGTGTGGTACGTGAGTCATTGTATATCCTGTCGCCATATATCCAGAACTGTTTGAAAATCCTTTCCCCCTCTCATTGGTCAGAAACAGAGGCATCAGGTCTGCCGGGGCCCAGTAAACGTTTTGGCGACCACAAGATCCCAAAGTGCCATGTGAACTGGGAAGCTGGCTATAATCAGAGGCCAGAATCAGGCCAAGATGGACACTCAGTTGACCCATCTGAACCACTGTTCCAGAGAAGGTATGGTATGGAAGATTTGGGTGGCTTTGACAAGACTGGCTACGGAGACTCCAATATGATAGACATGGGTAACTTGGATGGGTTACAAGGATCACCGTCCCACCTGGGCGAGGATCTGAGTTACATGGGGCATTATGAGAGGGACGTGGGAGCACCAGAAGGAGTCGAGCATCACGTTTACCAAGCGGGTGCCGCACGGACTAGAAGGGGCGCGGACGGTTCACCTGCAGGCTCTCCCTCGAGGACTAACATTGATGTAAGCGGAGAGCTCAGCTGTTTATTGATCAATGAAGAAGGGTATCTACAGGACCCGAGTATCTTGTACCCCGAACATGTGTCTGGTGATCCAGGCGGCAGGTTGAACTTCAGGGGTCAGGGCATTCACATTGACCCGACTTTAGACAGCACCGAGGATATGTATGGGCCCTCGGGCGCATACAGTGATACCTTACACCCAGGAGAGAGGCTGCAGCATCAGGTAGGAGGGAGAGGAGGGAGGAGACACACCTGTAACCAGTGCTCCGCGTCCTTTCCGGATTCGGCCTCACTAAAGGCCCACAGGCAGACGCACAAAGGCGTCGGACAAGTGCCCTCGTACTCCTGCACGCAGTGCGGAAAGACCTTCACCCAAGCCTGCAACCTCAAAGTCCACCAGAGGATTCACTCGGGGCAGGGGCTCCACCTCTGCAGCCATTGCGGTAAAGGTTTCCCTTCTTTCTCTGACCTAAAGACACACAAGTGTGGCCAAACGGTTGACAAACCTTACAGCTGCACTGTATGCGGGAACAAGTTCAGCCGCCTCTGGAATCTGAAGTTGCACCGGAGAATTCACACACAGGAAAAACCTCACCGGTGCACTATGTGTGATAAGAGCTTCACACGGGCGGACATATTGAAGGTGCACCAGCGTACCCACACGGGGGAGCGGCCATACTGCTGCACTGTCTGTGGTCTCAGCTTCAAACGCCTGGATCATCTGAAATCACATCAACGGAAACACATGACAAATCTATAAAACTAGGGACGTTTGGGGGGAGAGAGAGCATCATAAAGTGTAAGATTGTTGATTGTATGAGAGAGTTTTTATTTATGAGCCATGGATGCTTTTTTTTTTTTTTTTTGGCTTTTATTTAAAAACCTTTCCTTGGTATGGAAAACATAGAACAAAGATAAAATATATGTTTCTTATGTTTGTTAAATACGTCTTATTTGTACCCATTTATTGCTGCATCTTTGGTTACTGCAAAAATGATTGTAAAAGAAAAAAGGCTAAGTAACATTATTTTTGCGATAGTCTGAATCAAGGATAATTGCAGGATATGAGAAAAATAGAAGAGAAGGCCCTGCAGGATATTCCTTGCCTTCCGCTCTGTGTTTTACCGTTCTCAAGCTCCATTCCCTTTGGGAAACAACAACAAACTTCAAGCTAGTGTGCTACACGCTGAAAAGTTTTTCTGTGGAAAATATGGATCATGCAACAAGGCAGGCCTTCATGGTTCTTTCGGGGAATTATTGTAAAGATTAACAAGGAATATGTTTACAGCATTGACTCTAACTGGGACGTTTTGGGACCGATTGGTGGGATTTGCTATGGACAAAATACGTACACACAACAATACACTGTTGAGAGCAAATTACATTTAACTGTGTATCAGCTAATTTAAATAGCTCACGTTACTGTATTGTAAGAACAGTTAATTAACTTCATTTAATATTGTATATGGTGTTTTCTTTTGAGGAGTGCAAATGGTTCACCAAAACAATTTCCTTCCCAAGAATATTTTGCAGAGTCATCGTCTCTGCGTCCGGATCTTAGCCCCGCCCAAGACGATTTGTGATTTGGTTTAAAGAAATGCAAATAACCCAGAGCTTGTTTGTTTTTTCTCCTATCCTGGAATGTATCTGTGGCAGAGCCAGACATTACTCCACATCGCTGTGGAGATAGGTATGGCAATGCAAGACTATTGTTGTGATACCATTACAGATTAAAAGTAAAACTACAAATTGTCTGTTGATGTCTTCTCTAACATTTGCCTTTTTTCATAAATCATTTTTTAAACTTGCTTGGAACAAACTTTATTGGAAAATTCCATTTTATCGATCAGGCTTGCTACTGGATTTAGTTTCATGGTGATTTTCCCAAAGGGAGGCCTAGCCAGCACTGAGTCCTGATGAGTGTGACCGTAAAGACACATCACTTGGAAGATAACAAGGAAAACCTTTGTAGGGTTCTTGGATACATTAGTACTCTAGATTACATTCCAGTGCTTTATCTTTTTCAGTAGAGGGTTGATTTAGAAGCCTTTCTTTTGCTAGAAGGATAGAAGGTAGTTGAGAGGAGAGAATGCTAGTTTGGATAGATGTCAGAGGTGGGTTTAAAGGGCGAGCAGTATCTTCATATCTAATCAGCCCTCTTCTGGCATCATGGTAAGTAAGTCTGTAGCTGGGTTTTTTTCATATGCTCTTCCCATGGTTGTATGAGTCTGTCTGGGTGTTCCACTTCTACAAAATATGTAAAATGTATTTGAATATTAGGTATAATTGGTCCCGAGTCACGGTGCGGTGACTGTACACAGCTCCTAAATGGTTAACATGGGTCAAAACATAATATTTGCTATCTGGCCAAACACTGAATAAATAAAATACTTTACCAGGCATCTGCCTAAATGTAGTAATTAGTAAGCTAAACATATCCGTTAAGATAAGTTATCAGGGAGATAACAAAGTACAAAATGAACATTTTCACATTTTATATTGGGAAACAAATATCAAAATGTAGGGGCCAAGTATTGATGTGGATTGTGGACGTATCAAATAAACTTAATAACAAAAACCTATGTTAATGAAGAATATTTTTTATTTTAAATAGGGTAAAGTATGTAATCTCACTTTTTGCCTCCTTTCAATAAAGCATTATAACGGGGCGTGGTCGTATGGGAACATAATGTGTTGTTGACAATCTAAAACGCGTTCCTATTTCAAACAATGAGTTTGAGTTCAAATTTACTGCTTTGCGCAGCCTATGGTTTTCACTTTATTAAAATCGCGTTTTGTTATTCACAGTAAGGCCACCGTATTACGTTGTAGGTGACGTCACGAGCAAAAACAAGGATCATCACAACATGGATGTAATATAACCACAAGCGATTGTTGAAAAGCTAGCTCGCATTTGCGTAAGCTAAGCAGTCGTTGCTCTTGGAATCTATTAACAGACGTGTAAATAGATCATCAACACGTTAGGCTCGACTATGATTTATAGAATTCGTAGGAGCGTACGGGTTGTTGACGGTTTGATGCCGTTAACGTTAGTTAGCATAACGTTACGAATGCTACCGTTAAGCTAAAGAGTCATATTAGCTGGCTAGGTGACATTTCGAATCAACATGAAGGCATTTCGTAAATAGATCGTTGGGCATCGTTAGTCCAGCTTTTTAACGTTTATAATTTTATAAATATCAATGAGTTAATGTATTACTCATTATCTTAAACACCCACAACAACAAGTGGATGTATACTTGGATAGACTGCTCTGCGTTAATGGTGTAGCTACAACCTTAACAGCCTGTGGTAGCATCTTACAAGACTAACGTTAAATATAAAGTCCTCTAAAGACACCGACAGTCTATCATGTCGGACCTGGATACCCTCATTGTAACTTTCCAGACCCAGCTCTTGGACGTGATGGAGACTGTGGTGAAGACAGCCATGTACGAGGTCACCAGGTTAGTGGAGGACGGCTTGTTGGAGGAGGTGCAGCGCAGGAACCGGGAGGTGGAGTCCCTGAGGATGCAGCTGCAATGGGCTGAGAGGAAATTAAGTGACCGAGGGAGGAAAGAAGGAGGGAAAACTGGGAGGTGTGTCCACTGTGCCAGGGATGATGTGGAACTGTCCAGTCACACTGCAAAAGAAAGGCCCAAAGAACTACAGGATGGTAAGAACAAGCAAGACATAATGCTCTTGTAGGTATACAGAACTCTGTATTATGTTGTATACTACTTCAGTACTCATTTTTTCCAGACATTTTGGGGGGCTGTGGTGTGAAAGAAGAGGGTGACTATGTGGAAAGGTGGACAATAAGCCGTACGCAGGAAGTCGTACCAGAGTCAACACGGGCAGCAGACAATGCTGCATCCACTCTCAGCCCTGAGAGGAAATCACAGGTGAGTCACATGAGCAAGTTACTTAGTAGGACTGTGCTCGATTGAAGAAATTCTTACTCGACTAACACTCATTCAGTGGTATCGATTAGTTGATTTAATCGACAGATTTGTAAATCTGAGTTTCTCCGCAAAGAGTCACGCAAAAGCACCACTTTAATTCTTGTGTTTACCAGAGATGTGCTCGTACGTTTATTGAAAATAAGTCATTCAGCATGAAAAAAGCATAAAACATGACTAATCGACTAAAGAAATCTCAGTTGACTAAGACCAAAACGACCGATTAGTTGACTAATCGGCTAAGCGGGAGCAGCCCTACTACTTAGGAAGTGTAATACATTACTTTTTACTTAGTCTCGCATTGCCAGACCCTCCACAGCACTGCAGAGGAGGATCTGGCTAGTCCACACAGCATTCCTGGATGGAAGAAACACTTGGGAAGGAACTTGTTTTGGTGGAACATGTACATTCAAAAGTTGTTTTAGTCGTGCAACAGAAAACTCCGATTGGACAGACAGTCTAGCTAGCTGTCTGGATTTACCCTGCAGAGATCTGAGGAGCAGTTTACCATAGTCCTCAGAAATCTACTAAGAGTTTAAAATGCCAACACAAAGAAAGCGGAACCCAAATATAAAAGCACAACCTGTTTAGTGAGCTCCTTTAGAACTTCGTTTCACTTTCAAACAATAATTTATCTTGCAGGAGTCAACAATCATCCAAACTGCAGAACTGCAAACATTCTGCATTCAGACTGTTATGTTATGAAGCAAATTCACATATATAGTTTTTTGTCATAGGCTTACATTATGAAAAGAACCTGACGACGCAGATTCCCATCACCATACCAACTCGCTCACTGTGACATGTTGAAAGTCATCGATGTTCCCACTCGGATCAAAGCCGCTTAGCCCCATCCAAGACAACTGTGATTGGTTAAGATAAATGGCAATAAACCAGAGCATGTTTTTCTCCCATCCCTGAATTATGTGGACTAGCCAGACCTTCCTCTGCAGCGTGTGGACGGTCTGGCAAAGCGAGACTACAGCAGGACTATCTCAGGGAGAGAATTGCTCTGTGATGCCAGATTAGTGTTGTCCTGAGAGGCTTTATGCATATCTTCTCTGACGAGACAAATCTGCACCGAGCATTCATTAACAAAACAAAATGAAACTATATTCTCTGATGTGTTCTCTTTGCTTTTCAGACAACAGAAGACGAGGTGTTGCCAGCGGATGTGGATGGGAAGGAAGAAAAAGTGAATAAGCTGTCTTGTTCTTTTGTGCATTGCAGCGGTCCCCTTGAGAGTGAGTATTTTGCTGTGTCACCTAGGTCCATTGTTTTATTTGCATATTAAGTTTCTTTATCTGTATATAGTGAAACATTATGAAACATATCTTACACATGACACATTTTATTGAAAAAGAGCCTTTGTTGATGATTTTGCCTCGAGGTGCCATTACAAATAGAACAATAAAATCAGATTTCCTTATTACCTAATAGAACGAGTCTCTGTCTGTCTGTCTGTCTGTATCACAGACTGTAAAAATAATGGACGGAGCAGCAGTGGCTTTCACCCATTGGTTTGTGAACTACCGCTTTGCAATTTGGCTGCCGCCATCATTTTTTAATTAACTTTTTTTTTTTAACCAGACATGGCGATTTTTGGACAAGAGGGTGAAACTGGGGAGAACGACGCGGCTAAGCCAGTGTCATTGACAGCGTTGGGAAGGATACTTTCAAAACGTATTTTGTTACAGAATACATGCCCACAAATGTAATTTGTAACGTATTCCGTTACGTTACTCAATCTGAGTAACGTATTCTGAATACTTGGATTACTTCAAGATTACTTCCACATTGAATTGCGTTTTATAGGTGTAGGAATGCGGCTATCACATCCAGCTTACTAAACAGGCCTATAATGGTGTGTTCTTTTTATTCCAACTAGCTGAATGTTTACCTGAACAAGCAGATAGATTATTGTATTGGTAGTCCCGAACTGCATAGCCTACTACAAAAATCGAACTGCAGTCTAAGCTACCACAAGCTAATTTTAGCTAACGTTAGTTAGCATGTCAAACGGGGCTATAGTCTTTAAACGGCTCTGGAGCTAGTAAATCAGCACCTAGGAGAATGTAAAGTCGCACGTCAATGTTAAAATAGCAAGGTGACCAGTAAAACTACAGCAGACGACTACCCTTGGCTAATTAAAAAAATAACTTACTTTAAGATGCTTCTTCAGGTTGGAGGTGGAGTAATTTGGACACTGAGGAGGTTGGTTGCTGGCAAGCAGAGGCTGCACGGCACAGTTAGCTGTATTTCATTCTCCCTGTTTGTTCTTTAATGTGAAATGCTGTTTGAATTTCCAAGATAGAAACTTATTGCTGCCCTGGCTCTGTTGTGCTGGTTCCGACTCCATTGTGACTGATCACGCAAATAGCTATTTTTTTCTATTTCATATCGGGGCTTCTGGAAAATGCATTAAGTTGCCTTAATTTATTCAGAGTGAATAAACTCGTGAAACAGAGAAGTATTGTCATGTAATCCATTGATTTTAACAATGTAACTGTATTCTAAATACCAACTATTTAAATTGTAACTGTAACGGAATACAGTTACTCATAATTTGTATTCTGAATACGTAACGCCGTTACATGTATTCCGTTACTCCCCAACACTGTTCGTTGGTTTCATGGTGCTAAGCTAAGCGCTAAAGAGGGAAAGTTGCCGATTTTCAACCGTCTGAAGCGAGTCATCCGGTGGAGTTTTGTAATAACTACATATATAGTTTTGAATATACAGTACTGTGCAAAAGTCTTATGGCAGTTACACACCAACCAGACGGCCAACCGTCGGCAGAAAAGCCAGTCGGACTGATCAGTCTCCCGGAGTTGGTCCAAAAAGTGCCACAGAACACACCAAAGAGACGAGACGTAATACATCTCCATAACAGCAGGCGGCGCTAATCTTTATTGTTGCCCAAAAAATTAAAACCGGCAGCTGATTGGACAACGCGTTTTCTCCGGAAATTCAAGGCCAGACTGTCATGGCGGCTCGTTCAGAATACGATCTCATATTGTACTAAAATAGTTCACCGAAACGTGTTTCTGAAAACATTTTAAGAGAGAAATAGGCCGTGCAGTTGCTGATTCTGTCTTCATTTCAGATCAACAAAGGTCATTTTAAAAGATTTTTAAACTTTTGAGAGAATAAGGGTTGTAAAGGGGTACAATAATGAGTGTCTGCAGGCAACAGTGTAGCATGGTGGAGGTTCCTTACAAGTTTGGGGCTGCATTTCTGCAAATGGAGTTGGAGATTTGGTCAGGATTAATGGTGTCCTCAATGCTGAGAAATACAGGCAGATACTTATCCATCATGCAGTACCATCAGGTAGGCATATGATTGGCCCCAAATTTGTTCTGCAGCAGGACAATGACCCCAAACATACAGCCAAGGTCATTAAGAACTATCTTCAGTGTAAAGAAGAACAAGAAGTCCTGGAAGTGATGGAAAGGCCCCCACAGAACCCTGATCTCAGTATCATCCAGTGAGACGGAAGCTTATAATAATGGATATTTAAAGGCTAAATCATTTAACTTTGCAAATATGAAGAAAAAACCAAACAAGGAAAGGTTCTGCTAAGTTCAGAATGTTAAATATCTTTCAGAACAACAGCAGCAACAATTTGGTTTAGTCCTGCTGAAAGCTGCTGGAAACGGCTAGAAACTGTCTGACTTGAGAGCAGATTTTTGTCACCGTCCCCGGCTGCTGTCGCCTGCTCTCGTCTACTTTACAGGCGAGGCGCAGTTCATCTCCAACGAGCCGAGAGTTCAGTCGGCGGCAGGGCAGTCGGGACTCACCCGGAAATGGCGAGCAGGATGAGGTGACTAGAGTCTCTCAAAATTTGACGAAAATCTTCTAAACTGACCTTTGTGGAGCTGAAATGAAGGCAGATTCAGCAACTGCACGGCCTATTTCTCGCTTAAAATGTTTTCAGAAAAATGTTTCAGTGAACTATTTTAGTACAATATGAGATCGTATTCTGAACGGCCGCCATGACAGTCTGGCTCTCAATATCCGGAGAAAACAAACCCATGTGACGCGTTCGTCCAATCAGCTGCCGGTTTTACTTGGGCAACAATACAGAGTAGCGCCGCCTGGTGTTATGGAGGCGTATTACGTTTCTCAGCCACCACATGAAGTAAACGAACACAGCTGCGTTAATTTTGTTAATTTTTTTAATTTTGACAGCCCTAATATATATCTATATATCTATATATCTATATCTATATCTATATCTATATATATATATATATATATATATATATATATATATATCGATATATCGATATATCGCTGGGAACAAACCAAACACAAAACCAAAGAATAAAGTAATTAATTTAATTTATTAATTTAAGACAGTAACAGTAACATGTTTTATGCTTCCTGTGAATATAATCCTATTAATCTTATTTCCATATACATGTATTTTGTATATACTCTGTGTTAACAAAAGTGAAAAGTGGACGTAGTCACATGTGTATCCTGGGCTGTTTCAATGAATTTGGGCCACCAGAATCTAGGTAACTACTGGGAAACACTGGACTTTATCAATCCTCTTACTCAATCCTCGTATGATTTAAAAAATAAATAAATAAATAAATAAAAAAGAACAACAACAATTTCAGTGGATTATGTTTTATATGATGCTTTCAGGCTCTGGATCAAAATACAGAGCTGACCGCGTTAGCTGTGGCAACAAGCAACTTGCTTCGGTGGTAACTGTCTACCAGTTGAAAAAAGGCTGTTGCAGTCATTAACATAAACCCCTGTTTCTGTTCATTATTCTAGGTGAAGCAGGACCTGAATCCCGCAGTGCTACTGAGAAGACTGAGGCACAACCAAAACAGACTCAGGAGAACAGTGAAGAATTGAGGGTTGTTATTAAGCAAGACCCACAGATCTCTGCTGCATATGTCTTTCCTGAAGACCAGGGGGAAACATACATGACTACGGATCCATCTTTAGAGGTGGACAGCGGTTGGCCTCTAATGCAAACCGAACACGAGCGGTCAAACTCTGTCACAGCAGCCGACGACGTTCCGGCCACCCCGGGGAGAGATCAGATTCCATCCTCAGCGTCGCCGAAGGCAAGACCGCCAAACAGTGACGCGTCGGGCGTGACTGTCAAGCAGGAGGTTATCGTTGATTCTGGTGGGTGTGTGGAAAGCGAGCCTCAAGAAAAGAAAGCGGCAAAGTCTGGGATGCCGTCTTTCTCATGTTCAGTAAAACAGCGCAGAGTGAGTTCAGAAGCACTCAGGCAGAACCACGTTTCCCACAAAGCCACCGCGCAGGAGGTTATGAAGCTGCATTCCAAAGTGGGCACAGGTGTCAGACTGCAGGCCGCCATGCAGCACCTCCACAGGCCGATGAAAAAGCCCGCTCACACACACTCGGACAGTAGCGCCACGGCAACGTCCATAGCTCTCTCTCAGGCTGTAAACTTAAATCCCCTCAACAGAACGCCCTCCACATCTAAAACCACTCCTCCTCCCCTTCCTCCTCCTCCTCCTCCCCTTCCTCCTCCTCCTCCTCCTCCTCCACACTCAGCCCAGCGAGTTCAACAAGCCGCAGCACATAACCGAACTTGCGCCCCATGGGTCAGCATCAAGACCCATCAGTCTGCGAACTCCCAAACCGCCAACCCCTCACCCCATTCGGTCTCGCACCCTCACGCCAGCCCCAGGCACCTCCTGCGCTGTGGCCAGTGCGGGAAGTGCTTCCCCCACCCGAGCAACCTGAAGGCTCACCTGCAGACTCACACAGGCGAGAGGCCTTTCTGCTGCTCGCTCTGTGGCCGCAGCTTCACCAAGCTGAGCAACCTCAAGGCCCACCGGCGAGTCCACACCGGAGAGAGACCGTACTGCTGCTCGGCGTGCGGCAAACGCTTCACCCAGAAATGTAACCTGAAACGCCACCAGAGGATCCATCTGGATGTATGACGATGGACAGCCAGTGATTTAAAAGACGAGTTTGGTGTGTTTCGTTTCTTTTAAGGCTACATTTACATCGCTGCGTTTTGGTTTTGAAGCGGCTTTTTTGAGCCAAAAGCGATCTCCGTGCACACAAGTGTTTTTAGCTCCAGTAGAAGAACTAATCTCCGTTTTAAACTAACACGCCCAAACCGCATATCTCATCAGCATTCTGGTATACTGGGCATGCACCGTGCCAGGGTAAACGGGAAGCAGAATGTATACTCCGCCTGTTGCTGGCAGTTGCCATGGTAACGTGTGTAGCTCAGTCTCAGAGAACGAGACGTCATGACCCAATCAGGCGGCGAAACATTGGCGTCAGTGTTGGTGTTGCCAAAGGTCTCCCTTTGCGGCCGTTTGCGACTGCAACACAACATCGGAGATTCCAAACCAAAACGGGGTCCGAAGTGTTTTCAAATGTCTCCAGTTTAGGGGCTCAGAAGCGCCAGAGCAGTGCAAACGCGAGGTGTAAAGGTATCAAAGGATATTTGTTTTTAAACCGAGCCGTAGCAATGTCAACGTAGCCTTGGAGATGAAGATGCTACGGTGTTTCCTTTGCGATGTTTGAGATTGCAAAAAATGCTCCTTGTGTTCTCGTCTGTTGAAGTGATTGTCCCAAGTCCTCGTGTGCATCCCAGAAAGGTTCATCTAGTAACGTGTTGTAGTGTTATTGAAGGACGAAAAACGGCGTGTTGTGAATAACGCACAGAGATAGGTCAGTTGTCACTATGTTAATAAATACTTATTCTGTGAATACAAAACACATGCTTCCATGATATCAATTGCACCACGCCTGCTGTGAGCACTAGCACATTTATATTTGGGCCTGTTTTTGTCAACCTGCTGAAAGGAACATTTTGGACTAGTGTAAGATGTATGTAAGAGTTCTTCCCTTTTACTCAAACTCACAAACTTAAATGTAAGTTAGTTACCCACTTAATTGCGTCTTGAAAATACTTTTATGAAACGTAATAGTTCCAAAGGTCTGTAAATTTGGTTAACAGTAGATCCTAGATGGCTGCAGTAGAGAAAACGGTGAGCACACACAATATGTTCATCATGACTTATGATGAATAATGAGTTCAGAATGGTGTCGTTTCAGCCTAATATTTGTATTTAATTGAAGTATTTCATAAGTTGTTAAACTGCTTTTCATTTTATATTTATTTGATTTGCTATTTTTTTTATTATTTTACCCCTATCTATGTATTTATATGTTAGAAATAAATTGGATTGGTTGTTAATTTAACATGTTAATTGCTGGAGATATTAAAGGGGAACTACGCCCATTTTCAAAATTCATACATGTTATTCCTATGGTCTAATACAGTATTAAAATATTAGCATGCATGAACAATTCTCTCACAAATCCATAAACTAGAAAGCTAAAACTCGACTTTGTGATGTCATCAAGTATGGTGTATAATGCTGCGTTCATAGACAAAGGAAAAACATGTTTCCGAGTGAAAACGTCATCATTCACGTCACTTCCTGTGGCTGGATGGAGGCGACTTTGGTTCACTGAACATATTTCAGTGACAATAAACTGTTTATTGTGGGCAAATGCATCTGTCAAGAAACATACGCAGACACAACATGTTTCAAATTATTCATAAATAGGCCCATGTATAAAAAAACACCTTATCCGTGTCTTTTCCCATTGGTTGTCCTGCAGATAACACAAACACACACCTGTCCATGTGCTGTTTGGATGCTCGTATAAGAAAACAGCAGAGAATCTTTTGTTATTGTGGCCTCCATGTTTTCACACACCTGATGCTCTCGGCTACGCCCAACAGTTGGTGGCAGTCATGCAACAAGTTGTTATGCCAAACGCCCAATATAACAGAAGAAGAAGAACGCGCATTCCAACCATGTGAACGCTGGCAGTCGGAAAAACAACGTAATCACGGGATGCGGTCCCTGTTATTCCCAGGTGACATGAACGCAGCATATGTGTGGCACTGCTCCGTAGACAATAGGCTCGTTCCAGATGAACTTCCCCTCGCCTGTAAAGCGGACGAGAGCAGGCGGCAGCAGCCGGGGGCGGTGACAAAAATCCGCACCGACAGAGTAGCTGTCCAAATGCTCTACATGCAATCTGTTGCTGATTTGCACTGTAGATGATCTGTAATCTGAACAGATTTAGTCTCTCTGACTTCTAAACATAACTATCAGCCACACTACATGTGGTTTGTACAGGATAAGCCTTTAAATCAGACAAATCGCAGTTAAAATCCCTCATCCCTTCAAAATCAATAAAAAGTTTATATAAAACGTCATCATGTTGAGTCGATTCTGAACCAATCAGCTGAGAGGCCAGCGTTTCCCAGCATGCCCTGGGTCCGCCTGGGTCTTGCAGTCGGTGGAGAGCAACTGCGGCGCCTGGCTCTAACAACTGCGGCCGCCTTGATCTTGTGAGGTTATCGTTGCCCCCGTGTGCATGACGTCAGAGCAAGTTCGGGATCAAGTTGGACACAAATCTAACCGCCATGCATTGGGCGGCGATCGCCAGTGATCAATTCTGCACAGATCTGGCTCATCTCGAACGAGCCTTATGAATGGACCTTTTTCACAGCAGACGTGTTGACTTGTCATAGTAGAAAAAGCACAGCAGAAATTGATAACCTTAACGATGGCTCAATTCTATCAAGTGTCCCAGTAAGCTTTTTCTGTGAGTCAACATGCACAATACCAGGGCCTCTCCTAAGTGGAATGCAGCCATCAGTAATGGTTTAATACCAGGACCTCTCCTAAGTGGAATCATTAATGGTTTTGAATACACCTGGGCTTTTCCTACTATGACATGTCAACATATCTGCTGTGAAAAAGCTCTATTGGGAAATATGTTATAGATGACACTGAGAGCACCCAGGGGAATGTTCTGGCTATATGGGAATACTTTCTGTTTCACAACTGAGAACACTACAATATAATACAACTCATTTGGGTCTAAAACAAAAGAAAACAAAATCAGTCTTCCATTCATTGTCTCTGGTGCAGCTCCAGACTTTATACCTGATGACATCACAAGTTTGAGACTTCTCTGGTTTCTGGCTTTGAGAGAGAGTAGCTCATGTTCACCAGTATTGATTAAACGTTCCTAGGCCGTGGAAATAACATTGGAATTAATTTAGGTGGTGTTCCCCTCTAAGGATTTTAAAGAAATAAAAGTATCCATTCCTTCTTTAAATAATTCAAATTGCAGGTTTCCTTTAAAAGCATGAAAAAGTGGGAAGATGTCGGGTAAATCATGTTCACTGAATCACTGAATTTAATTTCCTAAATCACATTTCACATTTGATTTTACTATCTAAACAAATATAGAGATTATTTAAAATGCAAATCATGTGACAAAAAAAACATCTAAAAAAAAAATCAAAGAAAACATATACCACTAGGGCCAAACGATATGGGGGGGGAACTGAATTGCGATTTTTCTGCCAGATCTTTTGTGTGAAAAGTTTAGCTAAAGTTCAATATTCACTATGTAACAGATAACATTATAACATGAGACACCATCAAAACTGCTCTATATTCTTACGCAAGGAGGAGAACATCGATATGAATTGCCAGCAATAAGTGTTTTTCTTTTAATAAGTAGGGAACATTGAACAGTCAAGCAGAGAACATTTATCACACAATCTAAAGTATAGTATATAAAGTATATAATAACAAAACAATACCAATAAAACATATCAGTACTTCAGTCAACTGAAACTGAAGTTCAATAGCAACATCTACATATTGCACCTTCTACCATCATGTTAAATAAAGTTATACAAAATAAATGAAAAATCCACTGAAAATGGGACATTTCTGTAAACAATCTGTGTAACATTATTCCAGCATTTGAACAGTACATATAATAATAAAAAGAGGAATAAAAAATGCTTAACTAAATGTTACACCAAACATTCAACTAAATATTCCACATTTGATTAATCGCGGTCTTCACAACTGGCTGTTTGGTGTCAGTCTTTCACCTAACTTTGTGAAAATATCAGGACCATAGCCGAGATTGTCAGATGATAGGCTATTATTCCTCTTGTCTGGCTGCTAATGTATTAATGGCATATTTATATATATATATATATATATATATATATTTCAATCAGGAGAGACTTTGTTGCAGATATGCAATGATTTATTGTACATATGCATGAAATGTACAGTACAGTCTTTGGAGATTAGACTCCACCGTCATTTTAAAAATCTGAAAAACTTTTAAAAGGGGTAGGGCCAAAATATGAACCCCCCCCCCAATGGAGTCTAGACACTGATGGTGGCGTGCGGAGCCTGAAGACCAACGCCGAAAAGCCGCCGGTAGAGGCCTGCCGGAGGAGGACCCAGGAGCGGTGAGGGGCGAAGACCGGAGGAGCAGGGGAGGAGGAGGAGGGTGGTGCTCGTATCCTGAAATGACAACTGAGCAGCAGAGAGAGACGGGTTTAAAACAGGGATGTCATGCAGTGATTGGCTCGTGATTTTCGTGGCTGCTTCTGATTGGTTAAAAGAAAAGTGACCACCTCTACGGCTGATTCGTTTAGAGGAGAGAGAAAGTGATTATGTTTTAGAAGTCTTCCTGAAAGAATTTGTGCTGAGCTCCATTTATAGATATATAGTACTCAATAGAAGAAATAGTTTTTTTTCTAGTAGGAGAAAACTATTTCATTAAAGCAACAATTCATGGTTACTGTCTGACAGTAGTCTGTTTTAGTCGGCCTATGTGTGTGTGTGTGTGTGTGTGTGTGTGTGTGTTTGTGTGCGTGCATTACATTCAGGATTAAGCTTGACATGTATCTGTAGTTAGAGTCAGAGCAGCCCTGTGCAGGTGGTACAACCGATAACATTTTAATCTTATTTTCAAGGTGAGGAAAAAGCTAGCAGAGGCTAAACTCTGTGTGTGTGTGTGTGTGTGTGTGTGTGTGTGTGTGTGTGTGTGTGTGTGTGTGTGTGTGTGTGTGTGTGTGTGTGTGTGTGTGTGTTCTGTTTGATATTTGAAGCCAATAACAAGAGAAGTTATCTACGAGGAGCCATTGAGAAATACCTACTTAGCTGAATCTGCAGTGAGCATAATCGATAGGCTGGTTGAAAGAGTTGGTTCTTAGTTGAATTTGTGGGAGTTCACAGATTATATATAAACACATGTCTGTACTGTACGTTAGCCAACACACACCTTGTGTCTGTGTGTTTCAAACCAATGAGCTAAAAGAATGAGCTACAGTGTCTATAAAGCTTATGTGAATCCTTTGTTTTTCCTCTAATTGGACCACTGTGATGTACAGTATACTTGAAAAAAAAAAAAGAAACACCCCTCTCAGTACACTGTCTTTTTTTCCCCCTCCTTTCCATTTTCGGTCACATTTCCTGTTCTTTGCTACAGACTCTCTCTTTCTGGCCCTTGACTGAAGATACACTTGGGCCACAGTGTTATTAGGAATAAGAGACTGTTTCTGTGTAGAGGATGGGTCTGTTTGGCTTTTTCCTTTGGCAATGTCGAAAAGCTCCTTCAAGTTCAGTTTAGTTTAAAAAAAAAAAAATACGGGAAAAGGTCAGTGAAAGAAAGAGAGCGTTTTAATCCAAACCATGGTCTTTTTCCTAAACTTAACTACTAGTTTTGGTGCCGAAACTTAACTTTCATCGCCGCATGACGCTCACTTTTTCTGGCTAAACTCAACTACCACGGCCCCTGAAAGCACCGTCATCTGGTGGTGCCTGTAACCGGCTCACCGTCACTTTTGTCTGCTAAACAACTGCCGCTGGTAGCCGGTGTCCCGGAGCTCTATATCGGCCAAATACAACCTGCAACTGCCGCTCTGATTTTATCCTTCTATTGCACTATAGACTGTTCACGTTACAGCGCTTTACTTAGTTTAAAATACTTCTATTTTAGGTATATCATATATACCCATATTATTGGTGAGGTAGTTAGGAAAAACAAGATTTGGCTAGAGGAAAATCTGATTGGCTGGTAACTTTAAGAATCTACTGGCCTTGTTGGCTGGTGATCAAAAAAGTGGATTTAAAGCCCTGATTACAGCCATCAAAGGAGTTAGCCAGGAACAGATGACAGCTTTATGCTGAAGGGCACCGCGATATTTTCACCCCAACCTACTGTATATCCACTGCAGACGGTTAAACACACCTCCACAGAGCACATGCAACAATGTAATTATATACTTTCTCTTTTTTTATAACTCACAAATTTAAGATAAAATAAATAAATAAAAACTACCCTCCCATGCTCTCCCCAAGCGAGACTACTACAAATTGTTTCAGCTTTGCCCTCCGATCTCCCACTGTTTTCAATATGTTTAAAGTTGTAACATGTGCAGCTCAGCACCGTCTAGTGGTTTTATATCCAGTGCCTTTCATTACAGAGGCCGTTAATGTCCCCCTGAGCTGGGGGGAGAAAAAGGGCAGACAAGAAAGCAAGCAAACCGACAGAAGGTTTCAAGGGATAATGTCACTTTGAATAAGAAGACAAAGAATTGCAGTTTTCTGACTTAACTGTCGGTCAGTCAAGACAAATTTCAGCACCCTTTGTTATCAGGGAGCACACTGAGATTGGTGACGACAATTTATCAATTTGATGTAAAAAAGGATTAAGAGGTTGGCCAGTTGATATGCTTGCAGATCTGCTATATTTTGTAAAGCCTATATACCTGGGGTCTTCAACGTTTTTTTAGGCCAAGGACCCCTAACCTGAAAGAGAGACGAGAAGGGAGCCCCTGCTACATTTATATTGCATACAACTGAGTTGCATAATAAACTGGGCCTACAATAACGTGTCGGTTGGAGCACCCCGTGCAGGAACAAAGCTTTGATACCGTAGCAATAGCTTTATTTGTATAGCAAAACAAAGTGTTATGTCAGGGATAGTAGAATAAAAAGTGATAATACAAATAGATCATAGATCAATGGAGGTTTCTAACAATGAGTTCTTAGTGGATAAAATTATGTTTTGTTAGTCCAGAGTTTAAGGGAATATAATATAATAGCACCTAACATCAAAACACTGACAAGAAAGGAGATAAGTTGAATATGGATACAATCAGAGGTGGGCAGAGTAGCCAAAAATTGTACTCAAGTAAAAGTACTGTTACTTCAGAATAATATGACTCAAGTAAAAGTAACAAGTAGTCATCCAAATAATTACTTGAGTAAGAGTAAAAAGGTACTTGTAGAAAAAACTACTCAAGTACAGAGTAACTGTTGAGTAATGTCTTATTTATTTTTTAACACAAGCATTCAATCAGACAGACAAAAATACAAAATAATCATCTTTAGGTAAATTATAGTTCATCCAATCAATAAAATAAATTAAAATTAATTAATTAATTAATTACAAAATAGCTGAAATTAAAATAATCCAGGTAAATTCAAGTACTTAAAAAATAAAATCAATAAAATAATAATACATTAAAAATAAATAAGCACAAGTAACACAAATTTCCAAACCTTTATACTTTTTTACCAGGCTCTGCAGGCAGAACTAGAACAAGGTAATGGAGCTGCTGTTTTGCACTTTTACTAAGGTAAACATGCTTTCATTATGAGGCCAGAGGCCTGTACTACGAAGTAAGATTTGGGGTAACGAGGTAACTTCAGGTTCAACCCAGGGTTTTCTATATCACGAAGGTGGATCACTTGATACTGGGTTAAATCGCCGTGGTAACTTATGCTGGACGCCTAACCTGGTCGGGAGCAGGTTAAGTTGGAGATCAGAGATCAACCGGTGTAAAAGCTCCGCCTACTGACCAATCAATACTCGATTGATAACGGCGTCACCGTTCTTATAGATCAGGGAGGAGTGCACTCATACAAAAAACATTTAGAGACCGACAACCCTGTTAACATTACCTGATGGGTATATTTATGAAATATATAGATTTTAATGGGAGGGAATTACATATCGGCTATTTCTTGGCTTCTTGAGCCGTGTGTTGCCAATGCGCACAGTGGTTTGAATTATGTTTATATATATTTTTTATTTGCTCTCACGATCCCTTCCACTGCCAGGGTTGCAACTGCAAATAGGCTAACGCAACGACAGTTTATGGAAAGCACAAGTGTAGTTATGGTCAGATCTTGTGCCTGACTGATGGGGAAGTGATATTGATTAGCGTTGTGATTTACGCATTTACAGTGTCGCCTTTTTTTTTTTTATTGCCAGCTGTCCTCCTGTTTTAGGAAGCGGCGACTGTATTGCGTTTTGCCTGTAAAACCGTGTCTGTGCTCTTCATATTTATGTAGAATTATAGTTTGCTCTTCTTATGTAAAATATGTGGCTATTGGTCATGTTGTGCAAACCCCGCCTCTTTTATGTGAACGCGTGCGTCGCTGGACTGGGAAACCCTGGGTTGATTGAACTAGTCAGGGCACTGCAATAGAATGGTCAAGGGCACTTTAGCAATAGAATCATCAAAATCTTGTTTTCTCCATGATGCCAAGGTATTTATGGACATGCTGGTCAACAATGGGACAATGAAGATCTTTGTTATGTGAATCAGGTTTCCATTTCAACGGGGAGCCATATTTGGCCATTTGGGGGCACTGCAAAGTGAGTCACTTTAGCAATAGATTGGTCAAAGGCACTTTAGCAATAGAAATATCAAAATCTTGTTTTCTCCATGATGCCAAGGTATTTATGTACATGCTGTGCATCATTTGAACACTGAAGATCGGTGTTATGTGAATCAGGTTTCCATTTCAACGGGGAGCCATATTTGGCCATTTGGGGGCACTGCAAAGTGAGTCACTTTAGCAAGAGAATGGTCAAAGGTACTTTAGCAATACAATGGTCTATAACTTGATTTCTCTGGAGCTGGGTTTTCTCCATGATGCCAAGGTAATTATGGACATGCTGGACATCAATGGGACACTGAAGATCTGTGTTATGTGAATCAGGTTTCCATTTCAACGAGGAGCCATATTTGGCAATTTGGGGGCACTGCAAAGTGAGTCGCTGTAGCAATAGAATGGTCAAAGGCACTTTAGCAATACAATGGTCTATACCTTGATTTCTCTGGAGCTAGGTTTTCCCATGATGCTAAAGTATTTATGGACATGCTGGGCATCAAAGGGACACTGAAGATCTGTTATGTGAATAAGGTTTCCATTTCAATGGGGAGCCATGCTTGGCCATTTGGGGGCACTGCAAAGTGAGTCACTTTAGCAATTGAATGGTCAAAGGCACTTTAGCAATACAATGGTCTATACCTTGATTTCTCTGGAGCTTGGTTTCCTCCATGATGCCAAGGTATTTATGGACATGCTGGTCATCAATGGGACACTGAAGATCTGTGTTAGGTGAATCAGGTTTCCATTTCAACGGTGAGCCATATTTGGCCATTTGGGGGCACTGCAAAGTGAGTCACTTTAGCAATAGAATGGTCAAAGGAACTTTAGCAATAGAATCATCAAAATCTTGTTTTCTCCATGATGCCAAGGTATTTATGGACATGCTGGTCATCAATGGGACAATGAAGATCTGTGTTATGTGAATCAGGTTTCTATTTCAACGTGGAGCCATATTTGGCCATTTGGGGCACTGCAAAGTGAGTCAATTTAGCAATAGAATGGTCAAAGGCACTTTAGCAATACAATGGTCTATACCTTGATTTCTCTGGAGCTGGGTTTTCTCCATAATGCCAAGGTATTTATGGACGTGCTGGGCATCAATGAGACAATGAAAATCTGTGTTATGTGAATCAGGTTTCCATTTCAAAGGGGAGCCATATTTGGCCATTTGGGGGCACTGCAAAGTGAGTCACTTTAGCAATAGATGGTCTATACCTTGATGTCTCTGGAGCTGGGTTTTCTCCATGATGCCAAGGTATTTATGGACATGCTGGTCATCAATGGGACACTGAAGATCTGTGTTAGGTGAATCAGATTTCCATTTCAACGGTGAGCCATATTTGGCCATTTGGGGGCACTGCAAAGTGAGTCACTTTAGCAATAGAATGGTCAAAGGAACTTTAGCAATAGAATCATCAAAATCTTGTTTTCTCCATGATGCCAAGGTATTTATGGACATGCTGGGCATCAAAGGGACACTGAAGATCTGTTATGTGAATAAGGTTTCCATTTCAATGGGGAGCCATGCTTGGCCATTTGGGGGCACTGCAAAGTGAGTCACTTTAGCAATTGAATGGTCAAAGGCACTTTAGCAATACAATGGTCTATACCTTGATTTCTCTGGAGCTTGGTTTCCTCCATGATGCCAAGGTATTTATGGACATGCTGGTCATCAATGGGACACTGAAGATCTGTGTTAGGTGAATCAGGTTTCCATTTCAACGGTGAGCCATATTTGGCCATTTGGGGCACTGCAAAGTGAGTCACTTTAGCAATAGAATGGTCAATGGAACTTTAGCAATAGAATCATCAAAATCTTGTTTTCTCCATGATGCCAAGGTATTTATGGACATGCTGGTCAACAATGGGACAATGAAGATCTGTGTTATGTGAATCAGGTTTCCATTTCAACGGGGAGCCATATTTGGCCATTTGGGGGGCACTGCAAAGTGAGTCACTTTAGCAAGAGAATGGTCAAAGGTACTTTAGCAATACAATGGTCTATAACTTGATTTCTCTGGAGCTGGGTTTTCTCCATGATGCCAAGGTAATTATGGACATGCTGGACATCAATGGGACACTGAAGATCTGTGTTATGTGAATCAGGTTTCCATTTCAACGAGGAGCCATATTTGGCAATTTGGGGGCACTGCAAAGTGAGTCGCTGTAGCAATAGAATGGTCAAAGGCACTTTAGCAATACAATGGTCTATACCTTGATTTCTCTGGAGCTAGGTTTTCTCCATGATGCTAAAGTATTTATGGACATGCTGGGCATCAAAGGGACACTGAAGATCTGTTATGTGAATAAGGTTTCCATTTCAATGGGGAGCCATGCTTGGCCATTTGGGGGCACTGCAAAGTGAGTCACTTTAGCAATTGAATGGTCAAAGGCACTTTAGCAATACAAGGGTCTATACCTTGATTTCTCTGGAGCTTGGTTTCCTCCATGATGCCAAGGTATTTATGGACATGCTGGTCATCAATGGGACACTGAAGATCTGTGTTAGGTGAATCAGGTTTCCATTTCAACGGTGAGCCATATTTGGCCATTTGGGGGCACTGCAAAGTGAGTCACTTTAGCAATAGAATGGTCAAAGGAACTTTAGCAATAGAATCATCAAAATCTTGTTTTCTCCATGATGCCAAGGTATTTATGGACATGCTGGTCATCAATGGGACAATGAAGATCTGTGTTATGTGAATCAGGTTTCTATTTCAACGTGGAGCCATATTTGGCCATTTGGGGGCACTGCAAAGTGAGTCAATTTAGCAATAGAATGGTCAAAGGCACTTTAGCAATACAATGGTCTATACCTTGATTTCTCTGGAGCTGGGTTTTCTCCATAATGCCAAGGTATTTATGGACGTGCTGGGCATCATTGAGACAATGAAAATCTGTGTTATGTGAATAAGGTTTCCATTTCAAAGGGGAGCCATATTTGGCCATTTGGGGGCACTGCAAAGTGAGTCACTTTAGCAATAGATGGTCTATACCTTGATGTCTCTGGAGCTGGGTTTTCTCCATGATGCCAAGGTATTTATGGACATGCTGGTCATCAATGGGACACTGAAGATCTGTGTTAGGTGAATCAGATTTCCATTTCAACGGTGAGCCATATTTGGCCATTTGGGGGCACTGCAAAGTGAGTCACTTTAGCAATAGAATGGTCAAAGGAACTTTAGCAATAGAATCATCAAAATCTTGTTTTCTCCATGATGCCAAGGTATTTATGGACATGCTGGTCAACAATGGGACAATGAAGATCTGTGTTATGTGAATCAGGTTTCCATTTCAACGGGGAGCCATATTTGGCCATTTGGGGGCACTGCAAAGTGAGTCACTTTAGCAAGAGAATGGTCAAAGGCACTTTAGCAATACAATGGTCTATACCTTGATTTCTCTGGAGCTGGGTTTTCTCCATGATGCTAAAGTATTTATGGACATGCTGGGCATCAAAGGGACACTGAAGATCTGTTATGTGAATAAGGTTTCCATTTCAATGGGGAGCCATGCTTGGCCATTTGGGGGCACTGCAAAGTGAGTCACTTTAGCAATTGAATGGTCAAAGGCACTTTAGCAATACAATGGTCTATACCTTGATTTCTCTGGAGCTGGGTTTTCTCCATAATGCCAAGGTATTTATGGACGTGCTGGGCATCATTGAGACAATGAAAATCTGTGTTATGTGAATAAGGTTTCCATTTCAAAGGGGAGCCATATTTGGCCATTTGGGGGCACTGCAAAGTGAGAATTGTCAAAGGCACTTTAGCAATACAATGGTCTATACCTTGATTTCTCTGGAGCTGGGTTTTTTCCATGGTGACAAGGTATTTATGGACATGCTGTGCATCAGTGGAACACTGAAGATCTGTGTTATGTAATTCAGGTTTCCATTTCAACGGGGAGCCATATTTGGCCATTTGGGGGCACCGCAAAGTGAGTCACTTTAGCAATAGAATGGTCAAAGGAACTTTAGCAATAGAATCATCAAAATCTTGTTTTCTCCATGATGCCAAGGTATTTATGGAACTGCTGGTCAACAATGGGACAATGAAGATCTGTGTTATGTGAATCAGGTTTCCATTTCAACGGGGAGCCATATTTGGCCATTTGGGGGCACTGCAAAGTGAGTCACTTTAGCAAGAGAATGGTCAAAGGCACTTTAGCAATACAATGGTCTATACCTTGATTTCTCTGGAGCTGGGTTTTCTCCATGATGCCAAGGTAATTATGGACATGCTGGACATCAATGGGACACTGAAGATCTGTGTTATGTGAATCAGGTTTCCATTTCAACGGGGAGCCATATTTGGCAATTTGGGGGCACTGCAAAGGGAGTCGCTGTAGCAATAGAATGGTCAAAGGCACTTTAGCAATACAATGGTCTATACCTTGATTTCTCTGGAGCTAGGTTTTCTCCATGATGCTAAAGTATTTATGGACATGCTGGGCATCAAAGGGACACTGAAGATCTGTTATGTGAATAAGGTTTCCATTTCAATGGGGAGCCATGCTTGGCCATTTGGGGGCACTGCAAAGTGAGTCACTTTAGCAATTGAATGGTCAAAGGCACTTTAGCAATACAATGGTCTATACCTTGATTTCTCTGGAGCTTGGTTTCCTCCATGATGCCAAGGTATTTATGGACATGCTGGTCATCAATGGGACACTGAAGATCTGTGTTAGGTGAATCAGGTTTCCATTTCAACGGTGAGCCATATTTGGCCATTTGGGGGCACTGCAAAGTGAGTCACTTTAGCAATAGAATGGTCAACGGAACTTTAGCAATAGAATCATCAAAATCTTGTTTTCTCCATGATGCCAAGGTATTTATGGACATGCTGGTCAACAATGGGACAATGAAGATCTGTGTTATGTGAATCAGGTTTCCATTTCAACGGGGAGCCATATTTGGCCATTTGGGGGCACTGCAAAGTGAGTCACTTTAGCAAGAGAATGGTCAAAGGTACTTTAGCAATACAATGGTCTATAACTTGATTTCTCTGGAGCTGGGTTTTCTCCATGATGCCAAGGTAATTATGGACATGCTGGACATCAATGGGACACTGAAGATCTGTGTTATGTGAATCAGGTTTCCATTTCAACGAGGAGCCATATTTGGCAATTTGGGGGCACTGCAAAGTGAGTCGCTGTAGCAATAGAATGGTCAAAGGCACTTTAGCAATACAATGGTCTATACCTTGATTTCTCTGGAGCTAGGTTTTCTCCATGATGCTAAAGTATTTATGGACATGCTGGGCATCAAAGGGACACTGAAGATCTGTTATGTGAATAAGGTTTCCATTTCAATGGGGAGCCATGCTTGGCCATTTGGGGGCACTGCAAAGTGAGTCACTTTAGCAATTGAATGGTCAAAGGCACTTTAGCAATACAATGGTCTATACCTTGATTTCTCTGGAGCTTGGTTTCCTCCATGATGCCAAGGTATTTATGGACATGCTGGTCATCAATGGGACACTGAAGATCTGTGTTAGGTGAATCAGGTTTCCATTTCAACGGTGAGCCATATTTGGCCATTTGGGGGCACTGCAAAGTGAGTCACTTTAGCAATAGAATGGTCAAAGGAACTTTAGCAATAGAATCATCAAAATCTTGTTTTCTCCATGATGCCAAGGTATTTATGGACATGCTGGTCATCAATGGGACAATGAAGATCTGTGTTATGTGAATCAGGTTTCTATTTCAACGTGGAGCCATATTTGGCCATTTGGGGGCACTGCAAAGTGAGTCAATTTAGCAATAGAATGGTCAAAGGCACTTTAGCAATACAATGGTCTATACCTTGATTTCTCTGGAGCTGGGTTTTCTCCATAATGCCAAGGTATTTATGGACGTGCTGGGCATCATTGAGACAATGAAAATCTGTGTTATGTGAATCAGGTTTCCATTTCAAAGGGGAGCCATATTTGGCCATTTGGGGCACTGCAAAGTGAGTCACTTTAGCAATAGATGGTCTATACCTTGATGTCTCTGGAGCTGGGTTTTCTCCATGATGCCAAGGTATTTATGGACATGCTGGTCATCAATGGGACACTGAAGATCTGTGTTAGGTGAATCAGGTTTCCATTTCAACGGTGAGCCATATTTGGCCATTTGGGGGCACTGCAAAGTGAGTCACTTTAGCAATAGAATGGTCAAAGGAACTTTAGCAATAGAATCATCAAAATCTTGTTTTCTCCATGATGCCAAGGTATTTATGGACATGCTGGTCAACAATGGGACAATGAAGATCTGTGTTATGTGAATCAGGTTTCCATTTCAACGGGGAGCCATATTTGGCCATTTGGGGGCACTGCAAAGTGAGTCACTTTAGCAAGAGAATGGTCAAAGGCACTTTAGCAATACAATGGTCTATACCTTGATTTCTCTGGAGCTGGGTTTTCTCCATGATGCTAAAGTATTTATGGACATGCTGGGCATCAAAGGGACACTGAAGATCTGTTATGTGAATAAGGTTTCCATTTCAATGGGGGAGCCATGCTTGGCCATTTGGGGGCACTGCAAAGTGAGTCACTTTAGCAATTGAATGGTCAAAGGCACTTTAGCAATACAATGGTCTATACCTTGATTTCTCTGGAGCTGGGTTTTCTCCATAATGCCAAGGTATTTATGGACGTGCTTCATTGAGACAATGAAAATCTGTGTTATGTGAATAAGGTTTCCATTTCAAAGGGGCCATATTTGGCCATTTCTGCAAAGTGAGAATGGTCAAAGGCACTTTAGCAATACAATGGTCTATACCTTGATTTCTCTGGAGCTGGGTTTTTTCCATGGTGACAAGGTATTTATGGACATGCTGGTCATCAGTGGAACACTGAAGATCTGTGTTATGTAATTCAGGTTTCCATTTCAACGGGGAGCCATATTTGGCCATTTGGGGGCACCGCAAAGTGAGTCACTTTAGCAATAGAATGGTCAAAGGAACTTTAGCAATAGAATCATCAAAATCTTGTTTTCTCCATGATGCCAAGGTATTTATGGAACTGCTGGTCAACAATGGGACAATGAAGATCTGTGTTATGTGAATCAGGTTTCCATTTCAACGGGAGCCATATTTGGCAATTTGGGGGCACTGCAAAGGAGTCGCTGTAGCAATAGAATGGTCAAAGGCACTTTAGGGTCTATACCTTGATTTCTCTGGAGCTAGGTTTTCTCCATGATGCTAAAGTATTTATGGACATGCTGGTCATCAAAGGGACACTGAAGATCTGTTTATGTGAATCAGGTTTCCATTTCAATGGGGAGCCATATTTGGCCATTTGGGGGCACTGCAAAGTGAGTCACTTTAGCAATTGAATGGTCAAAGGCACTTTAGCAATACAATGGTCTATACCTTGATTTCTCTGGAGCTTGGTTTTTCCATGATGCCAAGGTATTTATGGACATGCTGGTCATCAATGGGACACTGAAGATCTGTGTTATGTGAATCAGGTTTCCATTTCAACGGTGAGCCATATTTGGCCATTTGGGGGCACTGCATTTTAGCAATAGAATGGTCAAAGGCACTTTAGCAATAGAATCATCAAAATTTGTTTTCCCATAATGCCAAGGTATTTATGGACATGCTGGTCAAATGGGACAATGAAAATCTGTGTTATGTGAATCAGGTTTCCAGGTGGTTTCAAAGGCATATTTGGCCATTTGGGGGCAATGGAACAAAGTGAGTCAATTTAGCAATAGAATGGTCTTTAGCAATACAATGGTTGATTCCATCTGGACATGCCATGGGACACTGTCTGTTTATGTGAATCAGGTTTCCATTTCAACCAAAGTCACTTTAGGTAGATTTATTTATGGACATGCTGGGCATCAATGGGACACTGAAGATCTGTTATGTGAATCAGGTTTCCATTTCAACGGGGAGCCATATTTGGCCATTTGGGGGCACTGCAAAGTGAGTCTCTTTAGCAATAGAATGGTCAAAGGCACTTTAGCAATAGAATTATCAAACTCTTGTTTTTAGCTCCATAATGCCAAGGTATTTATGGACGTGCTGGGCATCAATGAGACAATGAAAATCTGTGTTATGTGAATCAGGTTTCCATTTCAAAGGGGAGCCATATTTGGCCATTTGGGGGCACTGCAAAGTGAGTCACTTTAGCAATAGAATGGTCTATTTAGCCATGATGTCTCTGGAGCTGGGTTTTTTCCATGGTGACAAGGTATTTATGGACATGCTGTGCATCAGTGGAACACTGAAGATCTGTGTTATGTGATTCAGGTTTCCATTTCAACGGGGAGCCATATTTGGCCATTTGGGGGCACCGCAAAGTGAGTCACTTTAGCAATAGAATGGTCAAAGGCACTTTAGCAATAGAATCATCAAAATCTTGTTTTCTCCATGATGCCAAGGTATTTATGGACATACTGGTCATCAATGGGACAATGAAGACCTGTGTTATGTGAATCAGGTTTCCATTTCAACGGGGAGCCATATTTGACCATTTGGGGGCACTGCAAAGTGAGTCACTGTAGCAATAGAATGGTCAAAGGCACTTTAGCAATACAATGGTCAAAGGCACTTTAGCAATACAATGGTCTATACCTTGATTTCTCTAGAGCTGGGTTTTCTCCATGATGCCAAGGTATTTATGGACATGCTGGGCATTAATGGGACACTGAAGATCTGTTATGTGAATAAGGTTTCCATTTCAACGGGGAGCCATACTTGGCCATTTGGGGGCACTGCAAAGTGAGTCACCTTAGCAGTAGAATGATCAAAGGCACTTTAGGAATAGAATCATCAAAATCTTGTTTTCTCCATGATGCCAAGGTATTTATGGACATACTGGTCATCAATGGGACAATGAAAATCTGTTTTATGTGAATCAGGTTTCCATTTCAACGGGGAGCCATATTTGGCCATTTGGGGGCACTGCAAATTTAGTCACTTTAGCAATAGAATGGTCAAAGGCACTTTAGCAATACAATGGTATATACCTTGATTTCTCTGGAGCTGGGTTTTCTCCATGATGCCAAGGTATTTATGGACATGCTGGGCATCAGTGGAACACTGAAGATCTGTGTTATGTGATTCAGGTTTCCATTTCAATGGGGAGCCATATATGGCCATTTGGGGGCACCGCAAAGTGAGTCACTTTAGCAACAGAATGGTCAAAGGCACTTTAGCAATAGAATCATCAAAATCTTGTTTTCTCCATGATGCCAAGGTATTTATGGACATACTGGTCATCAATGGGACAATGAAAATCTGTTTTATGTAAATCAGGTTTCCATTTCAACGGGGAGCCATATTTGGCCATTTGGGGGCACTGCAAATTTAGTCACTTTAGCAATAGAATGGTCAAAGGCACTTTAGCAATACAATGGTCTATACCTTGATTTCTCTGGAGCTGGGTTTTCTCCATGATGCCAAGGTATTTATGGACATGCTGGGCATCAATGGGACAATGAAGATCTGTGTTATGTGAATCAGGTTTCCATTTCAACGGGGAGCCATATTTGGCCATTTGGGGGCACTGCAAAGTGAGTCACTTTAGCACCAGAATGGTCTATACCTTGATGTCTCTGGAGCTGGGTTTTTTCCATGATGACAAGGTATTTATGGACATGCTGGGCATCAGTGGAACACTGAAGATCTGTGTTATGTGATTCAGGTTTCCATTTCAACGGGGAGCCATATTTGGCCATTTGGGGGCACTGCAAAGTGAGTCACTTTAGCAATAGAATGGTCAAAGGCACGGTAGCAATACAATGGTCTATACCTTGATTTCTCTGGAGATGGTTTTTCTCCATGATGCCAAGGTATTTATGGACATGCTGGGCATCAATGGGACAATGAAGATCTGTTATGTGAATCAGGTTTCCATTTCAACGGGGATCCATATTTGGCCAGTTGGGGGCAATGCAAAGTCAGTCACTTTAGCAATGGAATGGTCAAAGGCACTTTAGCAATAGAATGGTCTATACCTTGATTTCTCTGCAGCTGGTATTTCTCCATATTTCCAGGGTAGATATGGACATGCTGGGCATCAATGGGACACTGAAGATCTGTGTTATATGAATCAGGTTTGCATTTCAGCGGGCAGCCATATTTGGCCTTTTGGTGGCACTGCAAAGTGAGTCACTTTTGCAATTGAATGGTCAATGGCACTTTAGCAATAGAATGGTCAAAGGCACTTTAGCAATAGAATGGTCAAAGGCACTTTAGCAATAAAATTTGCTATACCTTGATTTCTCTGGAGATGGTTTTTCTCCATAATTCCAGGGTAGATATGGACATGCTGGGCATCAATGGGACATTGAAGGTATGTGTTATGTGAATCAGGTTTCCATTTCAATGGGGAGTCATTTTTGGCCTTTTGGGGACACTGCAAAGTGAGTCACTTTAGCAATGGAATGGTCAAAGGCACTTTAGCAATAGAATGGTCAAAGGCACTTTAGCAATAGAATGGTCTATACCTTGATTTCTCTGCAGCTGGGATTTCTCCATATTTCCAGGGTAGATATGGACATACTGGGCATCAATGGGACACTGAAGATCTGTGTTATGTGAATCAGGTTTGCATTTCAGCAGGCAGCCATATTTGGCCTTTTGGGGGCACTGCAAAGTGAGTCACTTTAGCAATTGAATGGTCAAAGGCACTTTAGCAATAGAATGGTGAAAGGCACTTTAGCAATAGAATGGTCTATACCTTGATTTCTCTGGAGCTGGGTTTTCTCCATAATTTCAGGTTGGATATGTACATGCTGGGCATCAATGGGACATTGAAGATCTGTGTTATGTGAATCAGGTTTCCATTTCAACGGGGAGCCATATTTGGCCTTTTGCAGGCACAACAAAATCAGTCACTTTAGCAATAGAATGGTCAAAGGCACTTTAGCAATAGAATCATCAAAATCTTGTTTTCCCCATAATTCCAAGGTATTTGTAGACATGAGTCTACAAATTGAGTCACTTTAGCAATAGAATGGTCAAAACCTTGATTTCTCTGGAGCTGGGTTTTCTCCATAATTCCAGGGTAGATATGGACACTGACTCTTTCTCAGACTGCTCTAAAAACCAGGTTTTGTACCTGTTGTGTAACGTGTTATTGGTGTTTACTGTAGCTAATGGTAGGCTAACGTTACCTGCTTTGTAACGTGTTATTAGTGTTTACTGTAGCTAATGGTAGGTTAACGTTACCTGCTGTGTAATGTGTTATTAGTGTTTACTAGCATGACATGCAGCCATGTTTCTGTTGCCTCTAACTTCTGTTTTGCAGCATCAGAGTGCAACGCAGACATTTAAGTGGCACCGTAATCCGCGTTGCTATTTCGTCTGGTAGATGCCGGGCTCATCGGATTTTAACACGCGGCGTTAACGTGAACAGAAAATTGCGTTGCCTGTATCTTTTTATGGCAAATGCGCATGTGTGGAAAGCAGTCGCACAACAGCTGGAATGACTCCTGCATATTATCCTTCAACAGAGGAGGAATGTAGCACAATATGGATGTGAAAGCAGTTATAATTAGCCTATATGTGACAATACTTTTGTATTTGTGGTTAAAATCAACAAATAATCATGATTATTAATCATGATCTCAATATTGATCAAAATAATCGTGATTATCATTTTGGCCATAATCGTGCAGCCCTAGCAGACGATGTACAAATCTATTTGCCTGTAAAAAAACAATGAGAAGGACACTGTACAGCTTTTGTTGAACTGCTTGAGTGATATCAAAATTTGGTTGGATCAGAATTTTCTCTGTCTCAATGATAATAAGACTGAAATTGTTGTGTTTGGTCGTACTGTACATTTTAGTGCCTGTGTAGATGCTCTTGGTACTTTAGGTTCCCATATTTGACCTTTTACCAAGAATCTGGGTGTGATTTTTGACAGTGCTTTTAAATTTGACAAACAGATTAGTTCTGTTGTTAAAACCAGTTTCTCTCAGCTGAGACTCTTGGCTAAGGTCAAGCCTTACCTGCTATGCAAAGACTTTGAAAGAGTCATACATGCATTTATTACCTCCCATGGTAACACTTTACAATAAGTGTACATTAATTAGCATTAGTTAATGCGTTAATAAGCATTAATTAACCGTTATTAAGGGTTGAATACATTGTGTAATAAACATTTATTAACAATGCTCATGTTAACTAAGGTATTAATTGACACATTATTTACCATTAGTTGATGCCTTAATTAGCATTAGTTAATGCATTATAAAAGCATTAACTAACCATTATTAAGGGTTGAATAAATTGTCTAATAAACATTTATTAACAATGCTCATGTTAACTAAGGTATTAATTGATGCATTATTTACCATTAGTTGATGCCTTAACTAACTTATAATCACAGTTAACTAAGGTGTCTATTTTACCATTAGTCAATGCAGTAATAAGCCCTGACTAACTATTAAAAACAGTTAATTAAGGTGTCTATTATATCATTAGTTAATGCAATAATAAGCCTTGACTAACTGTTAATAACAGTTAACTAAGGTGTATATTTTAACATTAGGTAATGTACTAAAAAGCCTAAAGTGGAAATAAAAGCTACACCCTTAGTTGATGTTGATGAAGGTATTTCCTAATATTACTTGGTGCTTGATAAAGATGTTTGATAGCATGTATGTCTTAAGGTTCACGCCCAAGCCATGTCATTATGAGAAAACTTTTTTTATTGTTAATTTATGGGTTATGTTTGTCCACATACCTTTGTCCACTATATTTGTCCATCCTCCAACATATGACTTACTTTTGGTAGAGGGTGAGATCAGGGAAAAGACTCCATAGTCTCCATACAGAGGTTTGCTTCTTCCTTTGTCTTCATATAGACATTAACTTAAAGCCCAACCTATATAAATTATTGTGCATGCTATATAAGCATTACTTAACCTAAAATGGTCACTTAATTAATGTGTAACAATACTGAAAAAGCCTTAATAAACCATAATTAAACATTTATCAATGCTCTTTGGTAGATTTATTGTAAAGTTGAGAACATATACACCTTAACTAACACTTAATTAATGTGTAACAATACTGAATAAGCCTTACCTAACCATCAATAAACAGTTATTAATGCTCCGGTAGACTTCACGTATGCGGTCAGACCCATCTGCTAAAGTGCTGATGGGGGGCCGAGACTGAGAGCTACATGGAAAAATATGCACCAAACATGCCACTTTGAAATGAATGAATACATTCATGAATACAAAATTTGTAGGTTAATATAGTATATTGTCACGTGAGATATCACGTGAGACACACGGAAATAATTTTTGAAATAAGTGTGTTTTTGCCATGCCAGGACAGACATTGACCTTTGTTTTTTTATCCGTGCAGTGCACAGCACCGCTGCTGTTTTGCCTAGCTTGAGTTTTACACTTACTTACTTAGTTTACCTGTTTACCTTTATTTTTGTATTGAGGGGAGTTCATTTCGTTTGGCTATTGTATATTTTGTGACTTTTAATCTGGCCTGAGATTTTAGAAATCTAGTGGATGCTCGAGTTATTAGTAGAGGTGGTGATGTATAACTGGCTCATTTTATTAGTAACATTGCATGGTTTTAATGAGATTTAATGTGATTTGGGTTTATTTTGATATTTGCATGTTGTGTTTATATGCATTCCTTGTTTCTTTTTTTATATGATCCACCCACAATAACCATTTTAACCACTTAAACAGTTTTCACTTTAAAAGTCTTTATCTGAATGAAATTCCCCTCTCCTACTGTGTTTTGTATTTTTGGTTGTTTTGTTTTTGTTGCATTGGTTCTGTTTTTAGCTTATTTTTATAGTTATATTTAAATGAACATTGTCTTTGGGTTTAAAATAAATCATTTCAAGTTGCCCAAACCAACCTTGTCTCTGATTATTTATGTGGGCTTGCCTGTGTCGTGGGAGTCCCCAGATTGGTACCAACTGATATCAAATTAAATTTTAAACTCTTTGGGTGAAAGTCCCAAGGTGGCGTAATTTTGGGCTAAGCCCTCTACTTGGGCCCGGTTACACTTTACTTGCACACACTCATCTCCAAGTCCGTAAAACTCTTAAACGGCACATCATAAAGTGACTGACATATGTTCTTAACTTTACAATAAGTCTATCAAAGAGCATTCATAACTGTTTAATTATGTTTTAGTAAGGCTCTTTCAGTATTGTTATACATTGATGAAGTGTTAGTTAAAGTGCCCATATTATGAAAAAAATCACTTTTTCTGGGATTTGGGGTGTTCTTTTGTGTCTCTGGTGCTTCCACACACATACAAACTTTGAAAAAAATCCCTCCATGCTGTTTTGAGTGAGATACGGTTTCTGAATGTGTCCTGCCTTCAGTCTCCTGGTGAGTTGTTCAAAATCGGCTCGGACTGTGACGTCACAGTCCGAAATGAGCTGGCTAACTACAACCGTTAGCTCGTAGCGTTAGCGTTAGCATGCTAACGCTAGCATGCTACGTCGTTCTCAATAGCAAAGCACTGCTACAACACACACAAGTTCACCATAATCTACAAAAGAACTACTTACATGTGCGCCCTCATTTAGAAGTCTCCCAGCTAATCCTGCCTTGTAACTGACCAAAGTTGGAGAAACAGGCTTTCTTTTACTGTCTCTAGAGTTAGATAGCTGACATGATCTACATCTGAGCTACTGAGCATGTGCGAGTGCAATCAAAGATAGTACAGAAGAAGAAGATGAAAAGAGGTCTCACTCTGTAGCTAAAACAGAAACCAGGTGAAAAGAGGATCTGCAGCAGTGAGAGAGAGCTGTGCAGTACAACAAAAATATGGTGTTTTTTGAAAATTAAACCATGTAAACCTATTCTGGTACAACCTTAAAATACAGTTATGAACCTGAAAATGAGCATAATATGGGCGCTTTAAGGTGCATATGTTCTCAACTTTACAATAAGTCTAAAAGAGAGCATTAATAACTGTTTCGTTATGGCTTAGTAAGGCTTGTTCAGTATTGTTAAATACTTAATTAAGTGTTAGTCAAGGTGCATATGGTTTAGTAAGGCTTATTCAGTATTGTTATACGTTAATTAGTTAGTTAAAGGTCCCATGGCATGAACATTTCACTTTATGAGGTTTTTTTAACATTAATATGAGTTCCCCCAGCCTGTATATGGTCCCCCAGTGGCTAGAAATGGCGATAGGTGTAAACCGAGCCCTGGGTATCCTGCTCTGCCTTTGAGAAAAGGAAAGCTCAGATGAGCCGTTTTGGAATCTGCTTGTTATGAGGTCATAACAAGCAAGGTTACTTCCCCTTTCTCTGCTTTGCCCACCCAGAGAATTTGGCCAACCCATGAGAGAGAGACATCATGTCTTTCAAACGAGAAAAGTGGCAGTTGGTCAAGGCCACGCCCCCACCCTCCACCTTGCCCCTCCCACTTTCCTCCTCAATAGCTTCAGACACAGAAATGGCACATTCTAAGGAAAGCTCATTGTGGGACTGGCTCTAGTGGCTGTAATTCTGCACCAAAGCTGAATTTCGGGAAAGAGACTTCAGATACAGTATTAGGGGACCACTAAGGTCTATATAAAAGCATCCAAATAGCACCATGTCATGGGACCTTTAAGATGCATTTGTTCTCTACTTTACATCTACTTTACAATAAGTCTATCAAAGAGCATTAATAACTATTTAGTGATGGTTTAGTAATGCTTATTCAGTATTGTTATACATTAATTAAGTGTTAGTTAAGGTGCATATGTTCTCAACTTTATAATAAGTCTACCAAAAAGCCTTGACAACTGTTTAGTTATGGTTTAGTAATGGTTATTCAGTATTGTTACACATTAATTAAGTGTTAGTTAAGGTGCATATGTTCTCAACTTTACAATAAGTCTACCAAAAAGCCTTAGCAACTGTTTAGTTATGGTTGAGTAACGCTTATTTAGTATTGTTATACATTAATTAAGTGTTAGTTAAGGTGCATATGTTCTCTACTTTACAATAAGTCTACCAGAGCATTAATAACTGTTTACTTATAGTTTAGTAATGGCTATTCAGTATTGTTACACATTAATTAAGTGTTAAGGTGCATATGTTCTCAACTTTACAATAAGTCTACCAAAGAGCATTAATAACTGTTTAGTGATGGTTTAGTAATGGTTATTCAGTATTGTTACACGTTAATTAAGTGTTAGTTAAGGTGCATATGTTCTCTACTTTACAATAAGTCTACCAAAGAGCATTAATAACTGTTTACTTATGGTTTAGTAATGGTTATTCAGTATTGTTACACATTAATTAAGTGTTAGTTAAGGTGCAAATGTTCTCAACTTTACAATAAGTCTACCAAAGAGCATTAATAACTGTTAAGTGATAGTTTAGTAAGGCTTATTCAGTATTGTTGCACACTAATAAAGTGTTAGTTTAGGTGCATATGTTCTCTACAATAAGTCTACCAAAGAGCATTAACAACTGTTTAGTTATGGTTTAGTAAGGCGTATTCAGAATTGTTACACATTAATTAAGTGACCATTTAAGGTTAAGTAATGCTTACATAGCATGCACAATAATTTATATACGTTGGGCTTTAAGTTAATGTCTATATGAAGACAAAGGAAGAAGCAAACCTCTGCATGGAGACTATGGAGTCTTTTCCCTGATCTCACCCTCTTCCAAAAGTAAGTCATATGTTGGAGGATGGACAAATACAGTGGACAAAGGTATGTGGACAACCATAACCCGTAAATAAACACCTTAGTTAACTGTTACTAACAGTTAGTCAAGGCTTGTTACTGCATTGACTAATGGTAAAATAGACACCTTAGTTAACTGTGATTAAAAGTTAGTCAAGGCTTGTTACTGCATTAGCTAATAGTAAAATAGACACATTATTTAACTGTTATTAACAGTTAGTCAAGGCTTATTATTGCATTAACTAATGATATACTAGACACCTTAATTAACTGTTTTTAATAGTTAGTCAGAGCTTATTACTGCATTAACTAATGGTAAAATAGACACCTTAGTTAACTGTGATTAACAGTTAGTTAAGGCATCAACTAATGGCAAATAATGCATCAGTTAATACCTTAGTTAATATGAGCATTGTTAACAAATGTTTATTAGACAATTTATTCAACCCTTAATAACAGTTAGTTAATGCTTATTAATGCATTAACTAATGATAATTATTGTATCCTTATTGTAAAGTGTTACCACATAAACATCGGTAAACTATTTATGGATGAAGCCTGTAAAATGCACCCTTTACCTTTAAAAACAGATAGCTCGCAGTCACAGATATATTTTGATCAAATGAAAAGTTTTTTGTATTGGTTAATTTAACCCTGAACCACAGAAATTGTTTACAGTGTTCTTGTCTTACAGACTCACAAACAACTGAACGGAAATCGGTTTATTACTGGTTTTGAAGGTGAAGCACCTTAATTTGTACTTTTCTAGTCTCTTGCAGTTGCTGCTTCTTTCCTGGTGACCTGTGGATGTTGTGTGGGGTTTAGTGTTGAGATGGTTTGAAACCATGATGATTAAAACCATGTAGTAACAACTTAAACACAGAGATTATGATTGAGAACAACATCTAATTAAAAATGTTTATTGTTGATGTGAATGCTTAATGATGTATATTATGAAAATCGATATATATATATATATATATATATATATATATATATATATATATATATATATATATATATATGTAGAGGGCTTCCAGTTAGTCCCTTCTGTACTTAAGTGTCTCCTTGTTATGTTTGCAAGTAAAAATGAACTTTGATATAACTTCAGTGGTTCTGTCTATCCTTTGATAATGTAATTATTCTAACAATAGCATGTTGAAAAAAAAAATCATAGTATATCATGTCGCAAAAAGTGATAAAAAAGTCATAGTACAGTATGTTGAAAAAGTCATAGTATAGTATATCAAAAAAGTGATTAAAAAGTCATAGTACAGTATGTTGAAAAAGTCATAGTATAGTATATTGTTGAAAAAGTCATAGTATAGTATTTCTTTAAAATGTCATAGTCAAAGGCATAGAATGGTATGTCATAGAAATGTAATTGTATAATATGTCAATTTTGTATAGTGTAGTGTGTTGTAAAAATGCAATAAAAATGTCATAGTATGTCATACAAATGTCATAAATAGTCCTTGTATAGTATCCCACAAAATGTCATAGTATAGTCTAGTATATATAGTATAGTTGGAAAAATTTAATAAAAATGTTGTAGTATAGTATGTCATAAAAATAGAAAAGTCACTATAGTATGGCATGATCATTTTATAGTATAGTATGTCATAGAAATGTCATAAAATGTCATAATATAATGTCATAAACAGTCATAGTATGTCATAAAAATGCTATATATCATAGTATACTATGACATTTTTTTTACATGTTGTAAAATTATAATAAAAATGTCATAGTATGTCATAAAAGGTCATAGTATAGTATGTCATACAAATGTCATAGTACAATGTCATTAAAATGTAATAAAGTCACAGTATAGTTGGTCATAAAATGATGATTAAATTATTAAATTCACGCACACTTTAGCGTACAACCTCATTGGACAAATATACACATTGAAAACAAGCTACATAATGTTAAGTATGTCTTTTTTGTTTTTAATAGATTTTAAGACCCCGCAGAGTCTATTGAGATTTTTTTAGATCTTTATATAGGGGGAAAAGACAGATTCAGAAGCAAGATTATGGAGTCAAATGACAGTCAGACAGGAAGTGGTTTTATTCCCGCACTGTCCAATCATGTTACTGCAGGTGAGCTTAAAGTATAATTCCCTGCTTTCATTCTGCATCAACATTATACAATAATATGAGCATCTGCATTATCCAGAGTCATCATCATCATCATCATCATTATCATCGTCATCATAATTATAATCAACATCCTATTTTACTGACATCATCATAAATCATCCGCATCATCACCAGCAGATAAACTTACATTCACAAATGTAGAAATTCACCTTTGTAGTTCTCATATCATCGCTTCTATATAAATAACATATATAATCTTAGCCTTTTTTTCTAAAAAGTTTTACACCGTTAAATCACCTGAATAAGCCCTTCTGTACATCCGCTTGGAATTTCACCTCGCACCTATAGTATAAGCTCTTCAAACGTCAGACGAGACAAGGCCAGCTCCAGCTTTAGACAGCAGGGGGCAATCTTACTCTGCAGGCCTGTGATCATCACACTTCATACTCACCCGCGTCTGAACTATCTCTACCCTGAGAATACTAATACAGAGAAAAGGAAATTGGAAGGGGTGAGAAACTTAGCTGACTGAACATTTGAATGGGAGGGATCAGGAAAAAAGAGGTAGAAACTACTAAAGCCTAGGTCACACTACACAATTTTAACTTAGCACAAATTGGGGCAATGGGCAGGAATGGGGGTGGATTCAGGCGGGGGAATACTACAATCTGGGAATGATCGAGCAACTTCCAGTGGCAGTTTAAAGTAGGTTAAGAGATACGAAAAATAGGAAGATTAGTCATATTAAAAACAAAAACTTCCACTCCTTCAGATATAAGATTCTTATTTTGCTCCACTTTTAACAAGCGGCTGTACAATTTGTTTTTTGGGAACAATAAGTCTCTAATAAAATGTGCCTGCACCAATCTACATAAGCGTGAAATTACAAAGTAAGCAGTTTCTTATAAAATTCTTTGTTAGCTCTACCTTTTGTAAGTTTATGACGTAAAAATCAATTTCTTTTGTAAACATAAACTGTAATTTCTGCACCACAGAGCATGAAACTAGGGAATTTTACTAAAAGTAAACAGTTCCCGCAAATTAGAAAGTTATTATAGGATTGAATGAGACGCTGTGTGTAGAGTGGGACTTTTTTAATTAATCGGTTGGTCAATCAAGAGAATCTGCAACTATTTTGATAATTATGTTTTATAGACCAAAAGAGTCATGGATTTATCAAGAAAATGGTCTGCAGATTAATTGATAATTAAAATAAGCATTTGTTGCTGTGTTATCTGTTTGTCAACATGTCTATGTGTACGTGAGTCAGTAACTAAAATCTATGCTGCACCTTTCAGGTGATTTTGTCTTGTACTCTGACCTGGGCTTGAGGTGCAAGGTAAAAGGAAGAAAGTGAGGGCAGGAGGAGGAGAGCAAGCAAGGGGAAGGTTAATGTTTGAGTAAATACAGCGGGGGAGTGACTACTATGTCTGAACTAAAGCTAGGACTATGATAGAAGAAAAGGTCTTCTTGTGTGCATCTTGTGTGCAAATAGCACAACGGGTAAGAGTTTTTAAACACATACACACTCATCCACACACAGTTTGAAAGAGTTCTGCTCAAACACCCTGTGAAAATCTTGTGATTGGACGGGACAAGATGAGGGGCGGGGTCCAAAACAGGAGACAGGTATCCTTCCTGTTTTAGATTGCATCTCCTGGCCCTCTCATGTGCTTCAGCAGCACACCAGGCTCCTCCACTTTAGCAGAATAACCAATCCACCAACACTGAGTTTGTTTAGTTGTCCACAGAACTTCGCTCTGGTTGATTAGAAGAGGGGGTTGTGGCATCAAATGACAGAGTCCGCCTTCTCAGTTCAATACTGCTGTCCATCAGCTGGGTTGCCATAGTAACGCTCTCCTCTCCTGGCGGCGGGCTCATCCTCTGCTTTCTGTTCCTGCCTGACACCGGAGACACTGATTGGCTGAGGCGGCTCCGGTGCTCCACAGGACTTGGGGTAAGGTGTCTGCTTTTGTGTGAGGAGCTGGGAGGAGTTGTGTGTGTGAGCGTGCTTGAGGAGAACTGTTAATACATTTGACTTCCTCGCCGGTGTCGTCTAACTGGGGACTGGGGTGGCTCTGGAGCTACAGGCGATGCTGATGAGGCAGATTCACCGCTGGGGACCTTCAGACCGGACAGCCTCTTTGGGCTGACAGGCTTATTCTCACATCTGTTTCTGGCTACGAGCCACAGATGGCCTGCTCAGGTACATGTTCTTGCCCAGTGGTTTCACTGTTGCTCCGGCTGTGGCTCCTGCATGAGATGACCCTCTGGGGGTATGTATATTTCAGTGTGTGTACACTGGACGATCGCTAGCGTGGTGGTGTGGAAGGAGCCGGTCACAGTGAGTTGAGGCTCTGCCAGATCGTCCAGCTGAACCGCTCTGATCCAGAGAGTCACAGCGCTGCCCTCCTACAGACACATAAACACAAGCACACATAGAAGGCACATTCTTCATTAAGTGTTGGGTTGTGCAAGTCAAATAATTTTAAAAATAGAATGTTTCATAGAATTCAGGGCTGGACAATTAATCGTTTCAAATCAAAATCGTGATTTCAAAGAATAAACTTAGCTAGTCGTGAAAGCCAGCGATTAATCGAATATGAAATATTTAGTTGAATGTTTGATGTAACATTTGAGTTATCTTTTTTTTCTTCCACTTTTCATTATTAAATTTATTGTTTTTCATAAGATAAATGCCGAATAATGTTACATATCACAGATTGTTTACATAAATGTCCTATTTTCAGTGGATTTTTCATTTATTTTTTATTACTTTATTTAATATGATCATATAAAAAAAAATCACAAATTGCATTGTAACCACAATATCTGGCAGGAAAATTGAAATTAGATCCCCTAGCCCTAATAAAATGGAAAATTAAAAGCACACAATTTTCAAGTGTAGAGATAAGAAGAGAAGAGATAAGAAGAAGAAGTGATAATAACACACCTGTCTCCGTGAACTGTCTGCTTGCAGTGTGGAAGGATGCTGGTCTCTTCAGAACTGAACTATCTGAACGTATGGGGGGCTCAACTTGTTTCTGTCTAAACTGTCTTCAGGACTGAGCCACTGAGGGGATGTCTGCTGTCAATGTGGGTTTGACTAAGTCTGAGTGAGGGATGTCTGTCTATACTGTGGCTGGATGTGAGTTTAGGTCTGTCTGTGTTGTGGTCTGGATTGAGCCTGTATCCATCCATACTGGGGCGTGTAGAGCTGAGTCTGTGTCTGTTTATTCGATGGGCCGGGCTGAATCTGTCCATCTATACTGTGAGCTGAGCTGAGTCTGTGTTTGTTTATTCCGTGAGCCGGTTCAAACCTGTATCCCTCTGTGCTGTCAACGGACTGAGTCTGTGTGGGGAGTGTCTGTCGATGCTCTGAGAGGGCTGAGGAAGATCTTTGGCCTCGAGCTCGTCCCCGTCCCCAGTGAAGCATGGCTGATGGCCGGCAGAGCTCCAGGAACCTGCAGCAGTGAGTCGCCTCCACCTGGAGCCCAGAGATGACATGGGCCCAGAAAATAATGTGGCAAAGATCATGTAGACACATGAAAAAAAATTAATCAAGTATTTTCTAAAGAGGTAAATGTTACTAAAAATGTGAATTGTCTGGGTTATTAATTGTTCCTAGTGTTGTAAGTATTGTATTGTTGTGTTGTTATAGCCTGATATAGATTATTCCTCTGTGCCATACAGCTCCATTTATGCCAATCAATGAGCCACACTGTTGCACTGAGGACTCGTTAACTTCATTACCAGGAGGAACATAAACACTGTAGTTTATTGTATTAGTGCCATAGACAAGGTAGGAAAGATGGAAAGTATTATTTGGGGACAGATTTAAACATTGTTGGTTTTGGGTCTTTTCATGGGATGTTCTGTTTAAAAAGTATAGTCCTTAACAAGATGTTTAAGAAGACAGAAGTCTATGTTTTAGAATTTAATTTGTTTTATGTCATAAACTACATAGAGTATATATTTGTGGTTGTGAATACTGTTTTATATAGTCTATATTATTATTTATCTGTAGTTTATTGTTTTTACTGTCTGTTTACGTTTTGTAAAAATATTTAGCTAAAAGTTTATTATTATTCATATACTGTATTTTTTTTTTCTATACTGTATTTTTTATACCTCTTTATTTAAAGAGTGTTTTGTAAGCTACTAAAAATCTGCTGCATCCCAAAAGGATCAATAAAGAGAAGTCTAAAGTCTAAGTCTAAGTCCAGGTAGAGGTCATGGTTAAGCCCTCTCTTCAGATCAGGGGCGTTGTTAGGCCTATTTTAGGGGGCTGAAGCTACCCCAAAATGTTCCCTAAGCCCCCTAAATAATAATAAGAACAACAATAACAATTTGATTTATCCGCATTGATATTTAGGCGCAACAAATGATATATATAGCTACAAAAAAAAAATGCGAAAAGTGGGAAGTTGGACAAGTACAGACAGTTGTTGTGCTATCAAGATGATGCACCGCACCGTCTCGTTGCATTGGTGTGAACTGACAGCTTTCAGGCGTTGCCCGACCCGGCGTTTTCAAAACAACTGGGGGATTCATCTCATCCTGCAATGTCGCTACTCTTTGGTCTGAACTCGCTATGCACCCTCCCCCACACACACACCCGATACACACGTTAATGGTGAAAGGAAGATTGATTACCGTGATACAGGTGAAATTGCAAGTTGTTTTTAATGACCTGATTACCTTTAGCTAAGTTTGCTTGAGGGTAAAGGGAAGGGGATATTTTGGTTTGCTATGGAAAACTATAGTCTAGCTAGGTGAAGCGGCGGAAATACAGAAAAAGGTTAACCAACAGCTAATCACAACTCTTTATTCATTGCCAATAATATAGCCTATCTCTATAGTAGGCATATTCTAAAACAATATCAATCCCCATAGAATGTTGTGTCACTGCAAAAACTAAAGTCATAAGGGTCCCTGTTAATGCTATTGTACCAGTGTCCTTCCAGATGACATGGATATTGGAAGATATCTCAGCAGAGAGAAGAGAAGCAGGACATTAGCAGAGCAGTTGGTCTGAGAACCCGGTGTGATTGAGGTCAGTAGTGGTCTATGAGTCTAAGGATTGTTTGGTTTCTTCTAACAATAAGCATTTGTTGGCAGGTCTAGGTACTATACATAGCCTAAACTAAATTGTTTCATTATATTTATTATATATGCTAGCTATAGAGAGCCGAAGTCATAACGCTATTTCTGGTCCATGGGACCTTAATTTGGGAAAAATATGAGCGAGTCAATGGAGAGATAATAATTATTTTTGATCCCGTTTGAATTGAGCCATGGATTACAAATATGATGTTACGTCAATTTAAAACATTTTTCAACGAAGAAAGTCTCAGTTTATTGTTAAACTGTTGAAGTATAAGACTGAAAATATGTAATTAGAAAAGACTACACACTTCATTGTTTCATGGATGACATGGAAGCTATGATGTCTGTGTATGTCGTGCCGGGGATGTAACATTACTCAAATGAGCAGAGGATCTCCGCATTTCTTTTGCAACATCTGCTGAAAACACTTCACTGGATAAAACACAGCAGTTAAGATAACGTTACATGTGTTGTGGAACAGAGCTAAGCTAGCTAGCTAGCGAGCAAACCAAGCATCAAGCTAGGTGAGGTAGGTGTGTGAGGCAGGAGATGTAGTTCACTGGCGGTTTCACACAAAACTAAGTGGTCATATGGCAAACCTACGGCTAACTGAGGCTTTCTTTGGTTGAAAAATTATCCTTTAAATTGTGAACATCATATTTGTAATCCATGGCTCAATTCAAGCGGGATTTGCTTTTACCTCTCCCGTTCACTACTGTTCATATTTTTCTGAGTTAAAGTCCACGGAATGGGCGTGACTTGACTCTCTATATTCTAACCAATTTAACTTTCTGCATTCATTGGCTGTGATAAATTAAATAAATATGTAGATGTTGCCTAAATGTAGGATAGGCTAAAGATGAGCACATGCCCACAGATACTGTGAAAATAAAATTAAAACAATCCTACATACAGTACATACAGTATATACAGTAATTATTACTTCAAATCTTTTATTCCTTCCGCCATCAGGTTATTGTATTTTAGACAGTAGCCACTTTAAATAGGATCCGTTATTAATATCTTAAATGATAAAGTATGCAGTGATGCCTATTTTTTCTTTTTGGACATTTTGGATGTTGTTTCATGTGACCAATTTGCATTTGAAGTCATGAAATTAGCATCAGGGTTTTGTTT
>NC_041332.1:33246851-33305050 GCF_004354835.1 Perca flavescens | reverse complement strand
AAGTGAGTCACTTTAGCAATAGAATGGTCAAAGGCACTTTAGCAATACAATGGTCTATACCTTGATTTCTCTGAGCTAGGTTTTCTCCATGATGCTAAAGTATTTATGGACATACTGGGCATCAAAGGGACACTGAAGTCTGTTATGTGAATAAGGTTTCCATTTCAATGGGGGATGCCCAGCCATTTGGGGGCACACAAAGTGAGTCACTTTTAGCAATTGAATGGTCAAAGGCACTTTAGCAATACAAGGGGTCTATACCTTGATTTCTCTGGAGCTTGGTTTCCTCCATGATGCCAAGGTATTTATGGACACTGGTCATCAATGGGACACTGAAGATCTGTGTTAGGTGAATCAGGTTTCCATTTTCAACGGTGAGCCATATTTGGCCATTTGGGGGGCACTGCAAAGCGAGTCACTTTAGCAATAGAATGGTCAAAGGAACTTTAGCAATAGAATCATCAAAATCTTGTTTTTCTCCATGATGCCAAAGGTATTTATGGACATGCTGGTCAAATGGGACAATGAAGATCTGTGTTATGTGAATCAGGTTTCTATTTCAACGTGGAGCCATATTTGGCCATTTGGGGCACTGCAAAGTGAGTCAATTTAACAATAATGAAAATCTATACCTTGATTTCTCTGGAGCTGGGTTTTCTCCATAATGAATATTTATGGACGTGCTGGGCATCATTGAGACAATGAAAAATCTGTGTTATGTGAATAAGGTTTCCATTTCAAAAGGGGAGCCATATTTGGCCATTTTTTGGGGCACTGCAAAGTGAGTCACTTTAGCAATAGATGGTCTATACCTTGATGTCTCTGGAGCTGGGTTTTTCTCCATGATGCCAAGGTATTTATGGACATGCTGGTCATCAATGGGACACTGAAGATCTGTGTTAGGTGAATCAGATTTCCATTTCAACGGTGAGCCATATTTGGCCATTTGGGGGCACTGCAAAAGTGAGTCACTTTAGCAATAGAATGGTCAAAGGAACTTTAGCAATAGAATCATCAAAATCTTGTTTTCTCCATGATGCCAAGGTATTTATGGACATGCTGGTCAACAATGGGACAATGAAGATCTGTGTTATGTGAATCAGGGACTTTCCATTTCAACGGGGAAGCCATATTTGGCCATTTGGGGGCACTGCAAAGTGAGTCACTTTAGCAAAGAGAATGGTCAAAGGCACTTTAACAATACAATGGTCTATACCTTGATTTCTCTGGAGCTGGGTTTCTGATGCTAAAGTATTTATGGACATGTGTGGGCATCAAAGGGACACTGAAAGATCTGTTATGTGAATAAGGGTTTCATTTCAATGGGGGGAGCCATGCTAATATTTAGGGGCACTGCAAAGTGAGTCACTTTAGCAATTGAATGGTCAAAGGCACTTTTAGCAATACAATGGTCTATACCTTGATTTCTCTGGAGCTGGGTTTTCCATAATGCCAAGGTATTTATGGACGTGTTGGGCATCATTGAGACAATGAAAATCTGTGTTATGTGAATAAGGTTTCCATTTCAAGGGGAGCCATATTTGGCCATTTTGGGGGCACTGCAAAGTGAGAATTGTCAAAGGCACTTTAGCAATACAATGGTCTATACCTTGATTTCTCTGGAGCTGGTTTTTCCATGGTGACAAGGTATTTATGGACATGCTGTGCATCAGTGGAACACTGAAGATCTGTGTTATGTAATTCAGGTTTCCATTTCAACGGGGAGCCATATTTATTATTTGGGGCACCGCAAAGTGAGTCACTTTAGCAATAGAATGGTCAAAGGAACTTTAACAATAGAATCATCAAAATCTTGTTTTCTCCATGATGCCAAAGGTATTTATGGAACTGCTGGTCAACAATGGGACAATGAAGATCTGTGTTATGTGAATCAGGTTTCCATTTCAACGGGGGCATATTTGGCCATTTGGGGCACTGCAAAGTGAGTCACTTTAGCAAGAGAATGGTCAAAGGCACTTTAGCAATACAATGGTCTATACCTTGATTTCTCTGGAGCTGGGTTTTCTCCATGATGCCAAGGTAATTATGGACATGCTGGACATCAATGGGACACTGAAGATCTGTGTTATGTGAATCAGGTTTCCATTTCAACGGGGAGCCATATTTGGCAATTTGGGGCACTGCAAAAGGGAGTCGCTGTAGCAATAGAATGGTCAAAGGCACTTTAGCAATACAATGGTCTATACCTTGATTTCTCTGGAGCTGGGTTTTCTCCATGATGCTAAAGTATTTATGGACATGCTGGGCATCAAAGGGACACTGAAGATCTGTTATGTGAATAAGGTTTCCATTTCAATGGGGAGCCATGCTTGGCCATTTGGGGGCACTGCAAAAGTGAGTCACTTTAGCAATTGAATGGTCAAGGCACTTTAGCAATACAATGGTCTATACCTTGATTTCTCTGGAGCTTGGTTTCCTCCATGATGCCAAGGTATTTATGGACATGTTGGTCATCAATGGGACACTGAAGATCTGTGTTAGGTGAATCAGGTTTCCATTTCAGCGGTGAGCCATATTTGGCCATTTGAAACTGCAAAGTGAGTCACTTTAGCAATAGAATGGTCAACGGAACTTTAAAGCAATAGAATCATCAAAAATCTTGTTTTCTCCATGATGCCAAAGGTATTTATGGACATGCTGGTCAACAATGGGACAATGAAGATCTGTGTTATGTGAATCAGGTTTCCATTTCAACGGGGAGCCATATTTGGCCATTTGGGGCACTGCAAAGTGAGTCACTTTAGCAAGAGAATGGTCAAAGGTACTTTAACAATACAATGGTCTATAACTTGATTTCTCTGGGCTGGGTTTTCTCCATGATGCCAAGGTAATTATGGACATGCTGGACATCAATGGGACACTGAAGATCTGTGTTATGTGAATCAGGTTTCCATTTCAACGAGGCCATATTTGGCAATTTGGGGCACTGCAAAGTGAGTCGCTGTAGCAATAGAATGGTCAAAGGCACTTTAGCAATACAATGGTCTGTACCCTGATTTCTCTGAGCTAGGTTTTCTCCATGATGCTAAAGTATTTATGGACACATGCTGGGCATCAAAGGGACACTGAAGATCTGTTATGAATAAGGTTTCCATTTCAATGGGGAGCCATGCTTGGCCATTTGGGGGCACTGCAAAGTGAGTCACTTTAACAATTGAATGGTCAAAAGGCACTTTTAGCAATACAATGGTCTATACCTTGATTTCTCTGACTTGGTTTCTCCATGATGCCAAGGTATTTATGGACATGCTGGTCATCAATGGGACACTGAAGATCTGTGTTAGGTGAATCGGTTTCCATTTCAACGGTGAGCCATATTTGGCCATTTGGGGGCACTAAAAGTGGTCACTTTAACAATAGAATGGTCAAAGGAACTTTAGCAATAGAATCATCAAAAATCTTGTTTTCTCCATGATGCCAAGGTATTTATGGACATGCTGGTCATCAATGGGACAATGAAGATCTGTGTTATGTGAATCAGGTTTCTATTTCAACGTGGAGCCATATTTGGCCATTTGGGGGCACTGCAAAAAGTGAGTCAATTTAGCAATAGAATGGTCAAAAGGCACTTTAGCAATACAATGGTCTATACCTTGATTTCTCTGAGCTGGGTTTTCTCCATAATGCCAAGGTATTTATGGATCGTGCTGGGCATCATTGAGAAAATCAATGTGAATAAGGTTTCCATTTCAAAGGGGAGGAGCCATATTTGGCCATTTGGGAACTTTTCAAAGTGAAATGCTTGGCAATAGATGGTCTATACCTTGATGATGTCCTGGAGCTGGTTTTTCTCCATGATGCCAAGGTATTTATGGACATGTTGGTCATCAATGGGACACTGAAGATCTGTGTTAGGTGAATCAGATTCCATTTCAACGGTGAGCCATATTTGGCCATTTGGGGGCACTGCAAAGTGAGTCACTTTAACAATAGAATGGTCAAAGGAACTTTAGCAATAGAATCATCAAAATTGTTTTTCTCCATGATGCCAAGGTATTTATGGACATGCTGGTCAACAATGGGACAATGAAGATCTGTGTTATGTGAATCAGGTTTCCATTTCAACGGCCATATGTTGGCCATTTGGGGGCACTGCAAAGTGAGTCACTTTAACAAGAGAAAGGCACTTTTTAGTACAATGGTTCCACCTTGATTTCTCTGGAGCGGGTTTTCTCCATGATTCAAAGTATTTATGGACATGTTGGCAAAAGGGACACTCTGTTATGTGAATAAGGTTTCCATTTCAATGGGGAGCCATGCTTAATATTTGGGGGCACTAGAAAAGTGAGTCACTTTTAACAATTGAATGGTCAAAGGCACTTTAGCAATACAATGGTCTATACCTTGATTTCTCTGGAGCTGGGTTTCTCCATAATGCCAAGTATTTATGGAGCGTGCTATGGCATCATTGAGACAATGAAAATCTGTGTTATGTGAATAAGGTTTCCATTTCAAAGGGGGAGCCATATTTGGCCATTTTGGGGGCACTGCAAAGGAGAATGGTCAAAGGCACTTTAGCAATACAATGGTCTATACCTTGATTTCTCTGGAGCTGGGTTTTTCCATGGTGACAAGGTATTTATGGACATGCTGTGCATCAGTGGAACACTGAAGATCTGTGTTATGTAATTCAGGTTTCCATTTCAACGGGGGAGCCATATTTGGCCATTTGGGGCACCGCAAAGTGAGTCCCTTTTAGCAATAGAATGGTCAAAGGAACTTTAGCAATAGAATCATCAAAATCTTGTTTTCTCCATGATGCCAAGGTATTTATGGAACTGCTGGTCAACAATGGGACAATGAAGATCTGTGTTATGTGAATCAGGTTTCCATTTCAACGGGGAGCCATATTTGGCAATTTGGGGGCACTGCAAAGGGAGTCGCTGTAGCAATAGAATGGTCAAAGGCACTTTAGCAATACAATGGTTCATACCTTGATTTCTCTGGAGCTAGGTTTTCTCCATGATGCTAAAGTATTTATGGACATGCTGGGCATCAAAGGGACACTGAAGATCTGTTATGTGAATAAGGTTTCCATTTCAATGGGGAGCCATGCTTGGCCATTTGGGGGCACTGCAAAGTGAGTCACTTTAGCAATTGAATGGTCAAAGGCACTTTAGCAATACAATGGTCTATACCTTGATTTCTCTGGAGCTTGGTTTCCTCCATGATGCCAAGGTATTTATGGACATGCTGGTCATCAATGGGACACTGAAGATCTGTGTTAGGTGAATCAGGTTTCCATTTCAACGGTGAGCCATATTTGGCAATTTGGGGGCACTGCAAAGGGAGTCGCTGTAGCAATAGAATGGTCAAAGGCACTTTAGCAATAGAATCATCAAACTCTTGTTTTCTCCATAATGCCAAGGTATTTATGGACGTGCTGGGCATCAATGAGACAATGAAAATCTGTGTTATGTGAATCAGGTTTCCATTTCAAAGGGGAGCCATATTTGGCCATTTGGGGGCACTGCAAAGTGAGTCACTTTAGCAATAGATGGTCTATACCTTGATGTCTCTGGAGCTGGGTTTTTTCCATGGTGACAAGGTATTTATGGACATGCTGTGCATCAGTGGAACACTGAAGATCTGTGTTATGTGATTCAGGTTTCCATTTCAACGGGGAGCCATATTTGGCCATTTGGGGGCACCGCAAAGTGAGTCACTTTAGCAATAGAATGGTCAAAGGAACTTTAGCAATAGAATCATCAAAATCTTGTTTTCTCCATGATGCCAAGGTATTTATGGACATGCTGGTCAACAATGGGACAATGAAGATCTGTGTTATGTGAATCAGGTTTCCATTTCAACGGGGAGCCATATTTGGCCATTTGGGGGCACTGCAAAGTGAGTCACTTTAGCAAGAGAATGGTCAAAGGTACTTTAGCAATACAATGGTCTATACCTTGATTTCTCTGGAGCTGGGTTTTCTCCATGATGCCAAGGTAATTATGGACAGGCTGGACATCAATGGGACACTGAAGATCTGTGTTATGTGAATCAGGTTTCCATTTCAACGGGGAGCCATATTTGGCAATTTGGGGGCACTGCAAAGGAGTCGCTGTAGCAATAGAATGGTCAAAAGGCACTTTAGCAATACAATGGTCTATACCTTGATTTCTCTGAGCTAGGTTTTCCCCATGATGCTAAAAGTATTTATGGACATGCTGGGCATCAAAGGGACACTGAAGATCTGTTATGTGAATAAGGTTTCCATTTCAATGGGGGAGCCATGCTTGGCCATTTGGGGGCACTGCAAAGTGAGAGTCACTTTTTAGCAATTGAATGGTCAAGGCACTTTAGCAATACAATGGTCTATACCTTGATTTCTCTGGAGCTTGGTTTCCTCCATGATGCCAAGGTATTTATGGACATGCTGGTCATCAATGGGACACTGAAGATCTGTATTGGGTGAATCAGGTTTCCATTTCAACGGTGAGCCATATTTGGCCATTTGGGGGCACTGCAAAGTGAGTCACTTTAGCAATAGAATGGTCAAAGGAACTTTAGCAATAGAATCATCAAAATCTTGTTTTGTCCATTATGCCAAGGTATTTATGGACATGCTGGTCATCAATGGGACAATGAAGATCTGTGTTATGTGAATCAGGTTTCTATTTCAACGTGGAGCCATATTTGGCCATTTGGGGGCACTGCAAAGTGAGTCAATTTAGCAATAGAATGGTCAAAGGCACTTTAGCAATACAATGGTCTATACCTTGATTTCTCTGGAGCTGGGTTTTCTCCATAATTCCAGGGTAGATGTGGACATGCTGGGCATCATTGGGACACTAAAGATCTGTTATGTGAATCAGGTTTCCATTTCAACGGGGAGCCATATTTGGCCATTTGGGGGCACTGCAAAGTGAGTCTCTTTAGCAATAGAATGGTCAAAGGCACTTTAGCAATAGAATTATCAAACTCTTGTTTTCTCCATAATGCCAAGGTATTTATGGACGTGCTGGGCATCAATTAGACAATGAAAATCTGTGTTATGTGAATCAGCTTTCCATTTCAAAGGGGAGCCATATTTGGCCATTTGGGGGCACTGCAAAGTGAGTCACTTTAGCAATAGATGGTCTATACCTTGATGTCTCTGGAGCTGGGTTTTTTCCATGGTGACAAGGTATTTATGGACATGCTGTGCATCAGTGGAACACTGAAGATCTGTGTTATGTGATTCAGGTTTCCATTTCAACGGGGAGCCATATTTGGCCATTTGGGGGCACCGCAAAGTGAGTCACTTTAGCAATAGAATGGTCAAAGGCACTTTAGCAATAGAATCATCAAAATCTTGTTTTCTCCATGATGCCAAGGTATTTATGGACATACTGGTCATCAATGGGACAATGAAGACCTGTGTTATGTGAATCAGGTTTCCATTTCAACGGGGAGCCATATTTGACCATTTGGGGGCACTGCAAAGTGAGTCACTGTAGCAATAGAATGGTCAAAGGCACTTTGCAATACAATGGTCAAAGGCACTTTAGCAATACAATGGTCTATACCTTGATTTCTCTAGAGCTGGGTTTTTCTCCATGATGCCAAGGTATTTATGGACATGCTGGGCATTAATGGGACACTGAAGATCTGTTATGTGAATAAGGTTTCCATTTCAACGGGAGCCATACTTGGCCATTTGGGGCACTGCAAAGTGAGTCACCTTAGCAGTAGAATGATCAAAGGCACTTTAGAATAGAATCATCAAAATCTTGTTTTCTCCATGATGCCAAGGTATTTATGGACATACTGGTCATCAATGGGACAATGAAAATCTGTTTTATGTGAATCAGGTTTCCATTTCAACGGGGAGCCATATTTGGCCATTTGGGGGCACTGCAAATTTAGTCACTTTAGCAATAGAATGGTCAAAGGCACTTTAGCAATACAATGGTATATACCTTGATTTCTCTGGAGCTGGGTTTTCTCCATGATGCCAAGGTATTTATGGACATGCTGGGCATCAGTGGAACACTGAAGATCTGTGTTATGTGATTCAGGTTTCCATTTCAATGGGGAGCCATATATGGCCATTTGGGGGCACCGCAAAGTGAGTCACTTTAGCAACAGAATGGTCAAAGGCACTTTAGCAATAGAATCATCAAAATCTTGTTTTCTCCATGATGCCAAGGTATTTATGGACATACTGGTCATCAATGGGACAATGAAAATCTGTTTTATGTAAATCAGGTTTCCATTTCAACGGGGAGCCATATTTGGCCATTTGGGGGCACTGCAAATTTAGTCACTTTAGCAATAGAATGGTCAAAGGCACTTTAGCAATACAATGGTCTATACCTTGATTTCTCTGGAGCTGGGTTTTCTCCATGATGCCAAGGTATTTATGGACATGCTGGGCATCAATGGGACAATGAAGATCTGTGTTATGTGAATCAGGTTTCCATTTCAACGGGGAGCCATATTTGGCCATTTGGGGGCACTGCAAAGTGAGTCACTTTAGCACCAGAATGGTCTATACCTTGATGTCTCTGGAGCTGGGTTTTTTCCATGATGACAAGGTATTTATGGACATGCTGGGCATCAGTGGAACACTGAAGATCTGTGTTATGTGATTCAGGTTTCCATTTCAACGGGGGAGCCATATTTGGCCATTTGGGGGCACTGCAAAGTGAGTCACTTTAGCAATAGAATGGTCAAAGGCACGGTAGCAATACAATGGTCTATACCTTGATTTCTCTGGAGATGGTTTTCTCCATGATGCCAAGGTATTTATGGACATGCTGGGCATCAATGGGACAATGAAGATCTGTTATGTGAATCAGGTTTCCATTTCAACGGGGATCCATATTTGGCCAGTTGGGGGCAATGCAAAAGTCAGTCACTTTAGCAATGGAATGGTCAAAAGGCACTTTAGCAATAGAATGGTCTATACCTTGATTTCTCTGCAGCTGGTATTTCTCCATATTTCCAGGGTAGATATGGACATGCTGGGCATCAATGGGACACTGAAGATCTGTGTTATATGAATCAGGTTTGCATTTCAGCGGGCAGCCATATTTGGCCTTTTGGTGGCACTGCAAAGTGAGTCACTTTTGCAATTGAATGGTCAATGGCACTTTAGCAATAGAATGGTCAAAGGCACTTTAGCAATAGAATGGTCAAAGGCACTTTAGCAATAAAATTTGCTATACCTTGATTTCTCTGGAGATGGTTTTCTCCATAATTCCAGGGTAGATATGGACATGCTGGGCATCAATGGGACATTGAAGGTATGTGTTATGTGAATCAGGTTTCCATTTCAATGGGGGAGTCATTTTTGGCCTTTTGGGGACACTGCAAAGTGAGTCACTTTAGCAATGGAATGGTCAAAGGCACTTTAGCAATAGAATGGTCAAAGGCACTTTAGCAATAGAATGGTCTATACCTTGATTTCTCTGCAGCTGGGATTTCTCCATATTTCCAGGGTAGATATGGACATACTGGGCATCAATGGGACACTGAAGATCTGTGTTATGTGAATCAGGTTTGCATTTCAGCAGGCAGCCATATTTGGCCTTTTGGGGGCACTGCAAAGTGAGTCACTTTAGCAATTGAATGGTCAAAGGCACTTTAGCAATAGAATGGTGAAAGGCACTTTAGCAATAGAATGGTCTATACCTTGATTTCTCTGGAGCTGGGTTTTCTCCATAATTTCAGGTTGGATATGTACATGCTGGGCATCAATGGGACATTGAAGATCTGTGTTATGTGAATCAGGTTTCCATTTCAACGGGGAGCCATATTTGGCCTTTTGCAGGCACAACAAAATCAGTCACTTTAGCAATAGAATGGTCAAAGGCACTTTAGCAATAGAATCATCAAAATCTTGTTTTCCCCATAATTCCAAGGTATTTGTAGACATGAGTCTACAAATTGAGTCACTTTTTTAGCAATAGAATGGTCAAAACCTTGATTTCTCTGGAGCTGGGTTTTCTCCATAATTCCAGGGTAGATATGGACACTGACTCTTTCTCAGACTGCTCTAAAAACCAGGTTTTGTACCTGTTGTGTAACGTGTTATTGGTGTTTACTGTAGCTAATGGTAGGCTAACGTTACCTGCTTTGTAACGTGTTATTAGTGTTTACTGTAGCTAATGGTAGGTTAACGTTACCTGCTGTGTAATGTGTTATTAGTGTTTACTAGCATGACATGCAGCCATGTTTCTGTTGCCTCTAACTTCTGTTTTGCAGCATCAGAGTGCAACGCAACATTTAAGTGGCACCGTAATCCGCGTTGCTATTTCGCCTGGTAGATGCGGGCTCATCGGATTTTAACACGGCGTTAACGTGAACAGAAAATTGCGTTGCCTGTATCTTTTATGGCAAATGCGCATGTGTGGAAAGCAGTCGCACAACAGCTGGAATGACTCCTGCATATTATCCTTCAACAGAGGAGGAATGTAGCACAATATGGATGTGAAAGCAGTTATAATTAGCCTATATGTGACAATACTTTTTGTATTTGTGGTTAAAATCAACAAATAATCATGATTATTAATCATGATCTCAATATTGATCAAAAATAATCGTGATTATCATTTTGGCCATAATCGTGCAGCCCTAGCAGACGATGTACAAATCTATTTGCCTGTAAAAAAAATGAGAAGGACACTGTACAGCTTTTGTTGAACTGCTTGAGTGATATCAAAATTTGGTTGGATCAGAATTTTCTCTGTCTCAATGATAATAAGACTGAAATTGTTGTGTTTGGTCGTACTGTACATTTTAGTGCCTGTGTAGATGCTCTTGGTACTTTAGGTTCCCATATTTGACCTTTTACCAAGAATCTGGGTGTGATTTTTGACAGTGCTTTTAAATTTGACAAACAGATTAGTTCTGTTGTTAAAACCAGTTTCTCTCAGCTGAGACTCTTGGCTAAGGTCAAGCCTTACCTGCTATGCAAAGACTTTGAAAGAGTCATACATGCATTTATTACCTCCCATGGTAACACTTTACAATAAGTGTACATTAATTAGCATTAGTTAATGCGTTAATAAGCATTAATTAACCGTTATTAAGGGTTGAATACATTGTGTAATAAACATTTATTAACAATGCTCATGTTAACTAAGGTATTAATTGACACATTATTTACCATTAGTTGATGCCTTAATTAGCATTAGTTAATGCATTATAAAAGCATTAACTAACCATTATTAAGGGTTGAATAAATTGTCTAATAAACATTTATTAACAATGCTCATGTTAACTAAGGTATTAATTGATGCATTATTTACCATTAGTTGATGCCTTAACTAACTTATAATCACAGTTAACTAAGGTGTCTATTTTACCATTAGTCAATGCAGTAATAAGCCCTGACTAACTATTAAAAACAGTTAATTAAGGTGTCTATTATATCATTAGTTAATGCAATAATAAGCCTTGACTAACTGTTAATAACAGTTAACTAAGGTGTATATTTTAACATTAGGTAATGTACTAAAAAGCCTAAAGTGGAAATAAAAGCTACACCCTTAGTTGATGTTGATGAAGGTATTTCCTAATATTACTTGGTGCTTGATAAAGATGTTTGATAGCATGTATGTCTTAAGGTTCACGCCCAAGCCATGTCATTATGAGAAAACTTTTTATTGTTAATTTATGGGTTATGTTTGTCCACATACCTTTGTCCACTATATTTGTCCATCCTCCAACATATGACTTACTTTTGGTAGAGGGTGAGATCAGGAAAAGACTCCATAGTCTCCATACAGAGGTTTGCTTCTTCCTTTGTCTTCATATAGACATTAACTTAAAGCCCAACCTATATAAATTATTGTGCATGCTATATAAGCATTACTTAACCTAAAATGGTCACTTAATTAATGTGTAACAATACTGAAAAAGCCTTAATAAACCATAATTAAACATTTATCAATGCTCTTTGGTAGATTTATTGTAAAGTTGAGAACATATACACCTTAACTAACACTTAATTAATGTGTAACAATACTGAATAAGCCTTACCTAACCATCAATAAACAGTTATTAATGCTCCGGTAGACTTCACGTTATGCGGTCAGACCCATCTGCTAAAGTGCTGATGGGGGCCGAGACTGAGAGCTACATGGAAAAATATGCACCAAACATGCCACTTTGAAATGAATGAATACATTCATGAATACAAAATTGTAGGTTAATATAGTATATTGTCACGTGAGATATCACGTGAGACACCGGAAATAATTTTTGAAATAAGTGTGTTTTTGCCATGCCAGGACAGACATTGACCTTTGTTTTTTATCCGTGCAGTGCACAGCACCGCTGCTGTTTTGCCTAGCTTGAGTTTTACACTTACTTACTTAGTTTACCTGTTTACCTTTATTTTTGTATTGAGGGGAGTTCATTTCGTTTGGCTATTGTATATTTTGTGACTTTTAATCTGGCCTGAGATTTTAGAAATCTAGTGGATGCTCGAGTTATTAGTAGAGGTGGTGATGTATAACTGGCTCATTTTATTAGTAACATTGCATGGTTTTAATGAGATTTAATGTGATTTGGGTTTATTTTGATATTTGCATGTTGTGTTTATATGCATTCCTTGTTTCTTTTTTTATATGATCCACCCACAATAACCATTTTAACCACTTAAACAGTTTTCACTTTAAAAGTCTTTATCTGAATGAAATTCCCCTCTCCTACTGTGTTTTGTATTTTTGGTTGTTTTGTTTTTGTTGCATTGGTTCTGTTTTTAGCTTATTTTTATAGTTATATTTAAATGAACATTGTCTTTGGGTTTAAAATAAATCATTTCAAGTTGCCCAAACCAACCTTGTCTCTGATTATTTATGTGGGCTTGCCTGTGTCGTGGGAGTCCCCAGATTGGTACCAACTGATATCAAATTAAATTTTAAACTCTTTGGGTGAAAGTCCCAAGGTGGCGTAATTTTGGGCTAAGCCCTCTACTTGGGCCGGTTACACTTTACTTGCACACACTCATCTCCAAGTCCGTAAAACTCTTAAACGGCACATCATAAAGTGACTGACATATGTTCTTAACTTTACAATAAGTCTATCAAAGAGCATTCATAACTGTTTAATTATGTTTTAGTAAGGCTCTTTCAGTATTGTTATACATTGATGAAGTGTTAGTTAAAGTGCCCATATTATGAAAAAAATCACTTTTTCTGGGATTTGGGGTGTTCTTTTGTGTCTCTGGTGCTTCCACACACATACAAACTTTGAAAAAAAAAATCCTCCATGCTGTTTTGAGTGAGATACGGTTTCTGAATGTGTCCTGCCTTCAGTCTCCTGGTGAGTTGTTCAAAATCGGCTCGGACTGTGACGTCACAGTCCGAAATGAGCTGGCTAACTACAACCGTTAGCTCGTAGCGTTAGCGTTAGCATGCTAACGCTAGCATGCTACGTCGTTCTCAATAGCAAAGCACTGCTACAACACACACAAGTTCACCATAATCTACAAAAGAACTACTTACATGTGCGCCCTCATTTAGAAGTCTCCCAGCTAATCCTGCCTTGTAACTGACCAAAGTTGGAGAAACAGGCTTTCTTTTACTGTCTCTAGAGTTAGATAGCTGACATGATCTACATCTGAGCTACTGAGCATGTGCGAGTGCAATCAAAGATAGTACAGAAGAAGAAGATGAAAAGAGGTCTCACTCTGTAGCTAAAACAGAAACCAGGTGAAAAGAGGATCTGCAGCAGTGAGAGAGAGCTGTGCAGTACAACAAAAATATGGTGTTTTTTGAAAATTAAACCATGTAAACCTATTCTGGTACAACCTTAAAATACAGTTATGAACCTGAAAATGAGCATAATATGGGCGCTTTAAGGTGCATATGTTCTCAACTTTACAATAAGTCTAAAAGAGCATTAATAACTGTTTCGTTGTATGGCTTAGTAAGGCTGTTCAGTATTGTTAAATACTTAATTAAGTGTTAGTCAAGGTGCATATGGTTTAGTAAGGCTTATTCAGTATTGTTATACGTTAATTAGTTAGTTAAAGGTCCCATGGCATGAACATTTCACTTTATGAGGTTTTTTTAACATTAATATGAGTTCCCCCAGCCTGTATATGGTCCCCCAGTGGCTAGAAATGGCGATAGGTGTAAACCGAGCCCTGGGTATCCTGCTCTGCCTTTGAGAAAAGGAAAGCTCAGATGAGCCGTTTTGGAATCTGCTTGTTATGAGGTCATAACAAGCAAGGTTACTTCCCCTTTCTCTGCTTTGCCCACCCAGAGAATTTGGCCAACCCATGAGAGAGAGACATCATGTCTTTCAAACGAGAAAAGTGGCAGTTGGTCAAGGCCACGCCCCCACCCTCCACCTTGCCCCTCCCACTTTCCTCCTCAATAGCTTCAGACACAGAAATGGCACATTCTAAGGAAAGCTCATTGTGGGACTGGCTCTAGTGGCTGTAATTCTGCACCAAAGCTGAATTTCCGGGAAAGAGACTTCAGATACAGTATTAGGGGACCACTAAGGTCTATATAAAAGCATCCAAATAGCACCATGTCATGGGACCTTTAAGATGCATTTGTTCTCTACTTTACATCTACTTTACAATAAGTCTATCAAAGAGCATTAATAACTATTTAGTGATGGTTTAGTAATGCTTATTCAGTATTGTTATACATTAATTAAGTGTTAGTTAAGGTGCATATGTTCTCAACTTTATAATAAGTCTACCAAAAAGCCTTGACAACTGTTTAGTTATGGTTTAGTAATGGTTATTCAGTATTGTTACACATTAATTAAGTGTTAGTTAAAGGTGCATATGTTCTCAACTTTACAATAAGTCTACCAAAAAGCCTTAGCAACTGTTTAGTTATGGTTGAGTAACGCTTATTTAGTATTGTTATACATTAATTAAGTGTTAGTTAAGGTGCATATGTTCTCTACTTTACAATAAGTCTACCAGAGCATTAATAACTGTTTACTTATAGTTTAGTAATGGCTATTCAGTATTGTTACACATTAATTAAGTGTTAAGGTGCATATGTTCTCAACTTTACAATAAGTCTACCAAAGAGCATTAATAACTGTTTAGTGATGGTTTAGTAATGGTTATTCAGTATTGTTACACGTTAATTAAGTGTTAGTTAAGGTGCATATGTTCTCTACTTTACAATAAGTCTACCAAAGAGCATTAATAACTGTTTACTTATGGTTTAGTAATGGTTATTCAGTATTGTTACACATTAATTAAGTGTTAGTTAAGGTGCAAATGTTCTCAACTTTACAATAAGTCTACCAAAGAGCATTAATAACTGTTAAGTGATAGTTTAGTAAGGCTTATTCAGTATTGTTGCACACTAATAAAGTGTTAGTTTAGGTGCATATGTTCTCTACAATAAGTCTACCAAAGAGCATTAACAACTGTTTAGTTATGGTTTAGTAAGGCGTATTCAGAATTGTTACACATTAATTAAGTGACCATTTAAGGTTAAGTAATGCTTACATAGCATGCACAATAATTTATATACGTTGGGCTTTAAGTTAATGTCTATATGAAGACAAAGGAAGAAGCAAACCTCTGCATGGAGACTATGGAGTCTTTTCCCTGATCTCACCCTCTTCCAAAAAGTAAGTCATATGTTGGAGGATGGACAAATACAGTGGACAAAGGTATGTGGACAACCATAACCCGTAAATAAACACCTTAGTTAACTGTTACTAACAGTTAGTCAAGGCTTGTTACTGCATTGACTAATGGTAAAATAGACACCTTAGTTAACTGTGATTAAAAAGTTAGTCAAGGCTTGTTACTGCATTAGCTAATAGTAAAATAGACACATTATTTAACTGTTATTAACAGTTAGTCAAGGCTTATTATTGCATTAACTAATGATATACTAGACACCTTAATTAACTGTTTTTAATAGTTAGTCAGAGCTTATTACTGCATTAACTAATGGTAAAATAGACACCTTAGTTAACTGTGATTAACAGTTAGTTAAGGCATCAACTAATGGCAAATAATGCATCAGTTAATACCTTAGTTAATATGAGCATTGTTAACAAATGTTTATTAGACAATTTATTCAACCCTTAATAACAGTTAGTTAATGCTTATTAATGCATTAACTAATGATAATTATTGTATCCTTATTGTAAAGTGTTACCACATAAACATCGGTAAACTATTTATGGATGAAGCCTGTAAAATGCACCCTTTACCTTTAAAAACAGATAGCTCGCAGTCACAGATATATTTTGATCAAATGAAAAGTTTTTGTATTGGTTAATTTAACCCTGAACCACAGAAATTGTTTACAGTGTTCTTGTCTTACAGACTCACAAACAACTGAACGGAAATCGGTTTATTACTGGTTTTGAAGGTGAAGCACCTTAATTTGTACTTTTCTAGTCTCTTGCAGTTGCTGCTTCTTTCCTGGTGACCTGTGGATGTTGTGTGGGGTTTAGTGTTGAGATGGTTTGAAACCATGATGATTAAAACCATGTAGTAACAACTTAAACACAGAGATTATGATTGAGAACAACATCTAATTAAAAATGTTTATTGTTGATGTGAATGCTTAATGATGTATATTATGAAAATCGATATATATATATATATATATATATATATATATATATATATATATATATATATATATATATATATGTAGAGGGCTTCCAGTTAGTCCCTTCTGTACTTAAGTGTCTCCTTGTTATGTTTGCAAGTAAAAATGAACTTTGATATAACTTCAGTGGTTCTGTCTATCCTTTGATAATGTAATTATTCTAACAATAGCATGTTGAAAAAAAAAAAATCATAGTATATCATGTCGCAAAAAGTGATAAAAAAGTCATAGTACAGTATGTTGAAAAAGTCATAGTATAGTATATCAAAAAAGTGATTAAAAAGTCATAGTACAGTATGTTGAAAAAGTCATAGTATAGTATATTGTTGAAAAAGTCATAGTATAGTATTTCTTTAAAATGTCATAGTCAAAGGCATAGAATGGTATGTCATAGAAATGTAATTGTATAATATGTCAATTTTGTATAGTGTAGTGTGTTGTAAAATGCAATAAAAATGTCATAGTATGTCATACAAATGTCATAAATAGTCCTTGTATAGTATCCCACAAAATGTCATAGTATAGTCTAGTATATATAGTATAGTTGGAAAAATTTAATAAAAATGTTGTAGTATAGTATGTCATAAAAATAGAAAAGTCACTATAGTATGGCATGATCATTTTATAGTATAGTATGTCATAGAAATGTCATAAAATGTCATAATATAATGTCATAAACAGTCATAGTATGTCATAAAAATGCTATATATCATAGTATACTATGACATTTTTTTTACATGTTGTAAAATTATAATAAAAATGTCATAGTATGTCATAAAAGGTCATAGTATAGTATGTCATACAAATGTCATAGTACAATGTCATTAAAATGTAATAAAGTCACAGTATAGTTGGTCATAAAATGATGATTAAATTATTAAATTCACGCACACTTTAGCGTAAACCTCATTGGACAAATATACACATTGAAAACAAGCTACATAATGTTAAGTATGTCTTTTTTGTTTTTAATAGATTTTAAGACCCCGCAGAGTCTATTGAGATTTTTTTAGATCTTTATATAGGGGGAAAAGACAGATTCAGAAGCAAGATTATGGAGTCAAATGACAGTCAGACAGGAAGTGGTTTTATTCCCGCACTGTCCAATCATGTTACTGCAGGTGAGCTTAAAGTATAATTCCCTGCTTTCATTCTGCATCAACATTATACAATAATATGAGCATCTGCATTATCCAGAGTCATCATCATCATCATCATCATTATCATCGTCATCATAATTATAATCAACATCCTATTTTACTGACATCATCATAAATCATCCGCATCATCACCAGCAGATAAACTTACATTCACAAATGTAGAAATTCACCTTTGTAGTTCTCATATCATCGCTTCTATATAAATAACATATATAATCTTAGCCTTTTTTCTAAAAAGTTTTACACACCGTTAAATCACCTGAATAAGCCCTTCTGTACATCCGCTTGGAATTTCACCTCGCACCTATAGTATAAGCTCTTCAAACGTCAGACGAGACAAGGCCAGCTCCAGCTTTAGACAGCAGGGGGCAATCTTACTCTGCAGGCCTGTGATCATCACACTTCATACTCACCCGCGTCTGAACTATCTCTACCCTGAGAATACTAATACAGAGAAAAGGAAATTGGAAGGGGTGAGAAACTTAGCTGACTGAACATTTGAATGGGAGGGATCAGGAAAAAAGAGGTAGAAACTACTAAAGCCTAGGTCACACTACACAATTTTAACTTAGCACAAATTGGGGCAATGGGCAGGAATGGGGGTGGATTCAGGCGGGGGAATACTACAATCTGGGAATGATCGAGCAACTTCCAGTGGCAGTTTAAAGTAGGTTAAGAGATACGAAAAATAGGAAGATTAGTCATATTAAAAACAAAAACTTCCACTCCTTCAGATATAAGATTCTTATTTTGCTCCACTTTTAACAAGCGGCTGTACAATTTGTTTTTTGGGAACAATAAGTCTCTAATAAAATGTGCCTGCACCAATCTACATAAGCGTGAAATTACAAAGTAAGCAGTTTCTTATAAAATTCTTTGTTAGCTCTACCTTTTGTAAGTTTATGACGTAAAAATCAATTTCTTTTGTAAACATAAACTGTAATTTCTGCACCACAGAGCATGAAACTAGGGAATTTTACTAAAAGTAAACAGTTCCCGCAAATTAGAAAGTTATTATAGGATTGAATGAGACGCTGTGTGTAGAGTGGGACTTTTTTTTTTTAATTAATCGGTTGGTCAATCAAGAGAATCTGCAACTATTTTGATAATTATGTTTTATAGACCAAAAGAGTCATGGATTTATCAAGAAAATGGTCTGCAGATTAATTGATAATTAAAATAAGCATTTGTTGCTGTGTTATCTGTTTGTCAACATGTCTATGTGTACGTGAGTCAGTAACTAAAATCTATGCTGCACCTTTCAGGTGATTTTGTCTTGTACTCTGACCTGGGCTTGAGGTGCAAGGTAAAAGGAAGAAAGTGAGGGCAGGAGGAGGAGAGCAAGCAAGGGGAAGGTTAATGTTTGAGTAAATACAGCGGGGGAGTGACTACTATGTCTGAACTAAAGCTAGGACTATGATAGAAGAAAAGGTCTTCTTGTGTGCATCTTGTGTGCAAATAGCACAACGGGTAAGAGTTTTAAACACATACACACTCATCCACACACAGTTTGAAAGAGTTCTGCTCAAACACCCTGTGAAAATCTTGTGATTGGACGGGACAAGATGAGGGGCGGGGTCCAAAACAGGAGACAGGTATCCTTCCTGTTTTAGATTGCATCTCCTGGCCCTCTCATGTGCTTCAGCAGCACACCAGGCTCCTCCACTTTAGCAGAATAACCAATCCACCAACACTGAGTTTGTTTAGTTGTCCACAGAACTTCGCTCTGGTTGATTAGAAGAGGGGGTTGTGGCATCAAATGACAGAGTCCGCCTTCTCAGTTCAATACTGCTGTCCATCAGCTGGGTTGCCATAGTAACCGGCTCCTCTCCTGGCGGCGGGCTCATCCTCTGCTTTCTGTTCCTGCCTGACACCGGAGACACTGATTGGCTGAGGCGGCTCCGGTGCTCCACAGGACTTGGGGTAAGGTGTCTGCTTTTGTGTGAGGAGCTGGGAGGGAGTTGTGTGTGTGAGCGTGCTTGAGGAGAACTGTTAATACGACTGACTTCCTCATCGGTGTCGTCTAACTGGGGACTGGGGTCGGCTCTGGAGCTACAGAGCGATGCTGATGAGGCAGATTCACCGCTGGGGACCTTCAGACCGGACAGCCTCTTTGGGCTGACAGGCTTATTCTCCACATCTGTTTCTAGCTGCGAGCCACAGATGGCCTGCTCAGGTACATGTTCTTGCCCAGTGGTTTCACTGTTGCTCCGGCTGTGGCTCCTGCATGAGATGACCCTCTGGGGGTATGTATATTTCAGTGTGTGTACACTGGACGATCGCTGGCGTGGTGGTGTGGAAGAGACGGCGGTCACAGTGAGTTGAGGCTCTGCCAGATCGTCAGCTGAACCGCTCTGATCCAGAGAGTCACAGCGCACAGCCTCCTACAGACACATAAACACAAGCACACATAGAAGGCACATTCTTCATTAAGTGTTGGGTTGTGCAAGTCAAATAATTTTAAAAATAGAATGTTTCATAGAATTCAGGGCTGGACAATTAATCGTTTTCAAATCAAAATCGTGATTTCAAAGAATGCGCTTAGCTAGTCGTGAAGGCCGCGATTAATCGAATGTGAAATATTTAGTTGAATGTTTGATGTAACATTTGAGTTATCTTTTTTCTTCCACTTTTCATTATTAAATTTATTGTTTTTTCATAAGATAAATGCCGGAATAATGTTACATATCACAGATTGTTTACATAAATGTCCTATTTTCAGTGGATTTTTCATTTATTTTTTATTACTTTATTTAATATGATCATAGCTATATAAAAAAAATCACAAATTGCATTGTAACCACAATATCTGGCAGGAAAATTGAAATTAGATTCCCCTAGCCCTAATAAAATGGAAAATTAAAAGCACACAATTTTCAAGTGTAGAGATAAGAAGAGAAGAGATAAGAAGAAGAAGTGATAATAACACACCTGTCTCCGTAACTGTCTGCTTGCAGTGTGGAAGGATGCTGGTCTCTTCAGAACTGAACTATCTGGAACGTATGAGGGGCTCAACTTGTTTCTGTCTAAACTGTCTTCAGGACTGAGCCACTGAGGGGGATGTCTGCTGTCAATGTGGGTTTGACTAAGTCTGAGTGAGGGATGTCTGTCTATACTGTGGCTGGATGTGAGTTTAGGTCTGTCTGTGTTGTGGTCTGGATTGAGCCTGTATCCATCCATACTGCGAGTAGAGCTGAGTCTGTGTCTGTTTATTCGATGGGCCGGGCTGAATCTGTATCCATCTATACTGTGAGCTGAGCTGAGTCTGTGTTTGTTTATTCCGTGAGCCGGACTAAACCTGTATCCCTCTGTGCTGTCAACCGGACTGAGTCTGTGTGGGGAGTGTCTGTCGATGCTCTGAGAGGGGCTGAGGAAGATCTTTGGCCTCGAGCTGCGTCCCGTCCCCAGTGAAGCATGGCTGATAGCCGGCAGAGCTCCAGGAACCTGCAGCAGTGAGCCGCCTCCACTGGAGCCCAGAGATGACATGGAGCCTGTAGAAAATAATGTGGCAAAGATCATGTAGACACATGAAAAAAAATTAATCAAGTATTTCTAAAGAGGTAAATGTTACTAAAAATGTGAATTGTCTGGAGTTATTAATTGTTCCTAGTGTTGTAAGTATTGTATTGTTGTGTTGTTATAGCCTGATATAGATTATTCCTCTGTGCCATACAGCTCCATTTATGCCAATCAATGAGCCACACTGTTGCACTGAGTGACTCGTTGCTTCATTACCAGGAGGAACATAAACACTGTAGTTTATTGTGAGTGCCATAGACAAGGTAGGAAAGATGGAAAGTATTATTTGGGGACAGATTTAAACATTGTTGGTTTTGGGTCTTTTCATGGGATGTTCTGTTTAAAAGTATAGTCCTTAACAAGATGTTTAAGAAGACAGAAGTCTATGTTTTAGAATTTAATTTAGTTTTTTATGTCATAAACTACATAGAGTATATATTTGTGGTTGTGAATACTGTTTTATATAGTCTATATTATTATTTATCTGTAGTTTATTGTTGTTTACTGTCTGTTTACGTTTTGTAAAAATATTTAGCTAAAAGTTTATTGTTATTCATATACTGTATTTTTTTCTATACTGTATTTTTTTATACCTCTTTATTTAAAGAGTGTTTTGTAAGCTGCTAAAAATCTGCTGCATCCCAAAAGGATCAATAAAGAGAAGTCTAAGTCTAAGTCTAAGTCCAGGTAGAGGTCATGGTTAAGCCCTCTCTCTGTAGATCAGGGACGTTGTTAGGCCTATTTTAGGGGGGCTGAAGCTACCCCAAAATGTTCCTAAGCCCCCCTAAATAATAATAAGAACAACAATAACAATTTGATTTATCCGCATTGATATTTAGACGCAACAAATGATATATATAGCTACAAAAAAATAGCCGAAAAGTCGGAAGTTAGACAGAAGTACAGACAGTTGTTGTGCTATCAAGATGATGCACCGCACCGTCTCGTTGCATTGGTGTGAACTGACAGCTTTCAGAGCGTTGCAGACCGGCGCGTTTCAAGCAACTGGGGGATTCATCTCATCTCGTCGCTACTCTTTGGTCTGAACTCGCTATGCACCCTCCCCCACACACACACACCGATACACACGTTAATGGTGAAAGGAAGATTGATTACACGTGATACAGAGTGAAATTGCAAGTTGTTTTTAATGACCTGATTACCTTTAGCTAAGTTTGCTTGAGGTAAAGGAAAGGGGATATTTTGGTTTGCTATGGAAAACTATAGTCTAGCTAGAGTGAGCGAGCGAAATACAAGAAAAGGTTAACTTAGCAAGCTAATCACAACTCTTTATTCATTGCCAATAATATAGCCTATCTCTATAGTAGGCATATTCTAAAACAATATCAATCCCCATAGAATGTTGTTGTCACTGAAAACTAAGAGTCATAGGGTCCCTGTTAATGCTATTGTACCAGTGTATCCTTCAGATGACATGGATATTGGAAGATATCTCAGCAGAGAGAAAGAGAAGCAGGACATTGGCAGAGCAGTTGATTCTGAGGGAGCCGGTGTGATTGAGGTCAGTAGTGGTCTATAGGTCTAAGGATTGTTTGGTTTTCTTCTAACAATAAGCATTTGTTGGCAGGTCTAGGTACTATGCATAGCCTAAACTAAATTGTTTCATTATATTTATTATATATGCTAGCTATAGAGAGCCGAAGTCCTGCCCTTCTATTTCTGGTCCATGGGACCTTAATTTGGGAAAAATATGAACGAGAGTCAATGGAGAGATAATAATTATTTTTTGATCCCGTTTGAATTGAGCCATGGATTACAAATATGATGTTCGTCAATTTAAAACATTTTTCAACCGAAGAAAGTCTCAGTTTATTGTTAAACTGTTGAAGTATAAGACTGAAAATATGTAATTAGAAAGACTACACACTTCATTGTTTCATGGATGACATGGAAGCTATGATGTCTGTGTGTATCGTACCGGCGATGTAACATTACTCAAATGAGCAGAGGATCTCGCTTGTTCTTTTGCTTATCTGCTGAAAACACTTCACTGGATAAAACACAGCAGTTAAGATAACGTTACATGTGTTGTGGAACAGAGCTAAGCTAGCTAGCTAGCGAGCAAGCCGAGCATCAAGCTAGGTGAGGTAGAGTGTGTGAGACGGGAGATGTAGTTCACTGAGCGGTTTCACACAAAACTAAGTGGTCATATGACAAACCTACGGCTAACTGAGGCTTTCTTCGGTTGAAAAATTATCCTTTAAATTGACGAACATCATATTTGTAATCCATGGCTCAATTCAAACGGGATTTGCTTTTCGCCGTTCACTACTGTTCATATTTTTTCTGAGTTAAAGTCCACCGGAATGGGCGTGACTTCGGCTCTCTATATTCTAACCAATTTAACTTTCTGCATTCATTGGCTGTGATAAATTAAATAAATATGTAGATGTTGCCTAAATGTAGGATAGGCTAAAGATGAGCACATGCCCACAGATACACGTGAAAATAAAATTAAAGCAATCCTACATACAGTACATACAGTATATACAGTAATTATTACTTCAAATCTTTTATTCCTTCCGCCATCAGGTTATTGTATTTAGACAGTAGCCACTTTAAATAGGATCCGTATTAATATCTTAAATGATAAAGTATGCAGTGATGCCTATTTTTTTCTTTTTGGACATTTTGGATGTTGTTTCATGTGACCAATTTGCATTTCGAAGTCATGAAATTAGCATCAGGGTTTTGTTTTATCTTAAAGGATAAGACAGAAGGAACAGAAATGGAAGAAGAGGATATGTCTGTAACTTTTGACTTGTTAACATATTGGTTTCTTGACTGGTGGTTGACATAAGTGTAGCTCTAATACAGTAACGAAAGATGTGAGTGCAAAGATTTTGCAAACGCAAGTTACAAATACCCTGGGGGCTAAGCCCCCCCTGTCTTTCAATCCTAGTGACGTCCCTGCTGTACATCACGTTCTATTGTTATTTTTTGTCATTATGTACAGAAATAAAACTCGAAACTCAGTGTTACACTTTTTTAGATTTCATGAATCTGCAGTAATCTCACTCTTTAAGGTCTATAACAACAGTGCCTCTCCACTGCGTCACATCTCCACTGCCTTCTATGCTATTTGTGGAAGCAATTACCTTTACAGCAATCAGTTAGTGGTTATAGCACAGTGAGAAGTGTTTCCTAATTTAATTGGCTATAAACAACCAAATTACCTGAGTAGCTGTAGCTGGAGTACGCCTCATGGCAAATAGGAGGATAAGGGGAACATCTGAGTGGCTGAACGTGGCTGTCGCTGGGTAGAGACAGCATGCGTCCTATGCTCAGCAAGTTGCCATGGGAACAATCCTCATCCTCAACCTGCACCTGCCACATAAGATCATCACCGCTGTCCTGGTTATTGTCACCTCAACCCCCTTCCCCTCCACACATGCACAAATAAGAAACACACTCTCTTTCTGTTACCTGGGCAGGTGTGTCCACATTTGGCACCAAGTCTCCGCCGACAGACGCGGTACTGAGGCGTCGGCTGGCCTCCTCCCTCTCCCTAATTTCTTCCCTCTCCATCCTCTCCTCCATCTCCTCCAGCTGTGCCTCCTTGTTGCTGTCCTCCAGGTGCTTCATCAGAACGGCTACAACCACGTTGACCAGCACAAACTGTGCCGTCAGGACGAAGGTGACGAAATAAACGGGAGAGATCAGGGGCAGGTAGGTGAGGCAGTGGCGTTCCTGTGGGAGACACTCTCGCAACGTGTCCTGGGTGAGAGAAGAGGATAGATAGATTATTAAGCAATGAAGAAAACTGATGATAGATAGAAGGATTTCAGTTGATAATCAGAGAAATGAATGCGTATATTATTGCACATATATTATGTTGTATTTCTTCTCTTCTCCTACAGGGGGAGATGTGGATCTGAGTGCGAACAGACCTTGAGCCCGTCACAGAAGAATAATACACTCTCCTAACCCTCTAATGTCAGCAGCTCTTAGTCTGTCATAAAAACAGTGACCTTCTCTCTGCTTAATGCAACGCCTGTCTCATAACCGGAGCTTTGAGACACACACATATGCACAGACACAAACATGGACTTTGTTGTCAATTCATCTCCTTAAACACTACTCCCACACAGCAGAGGATGAGGAAGAAATAACCTTCATAATCCCATTCCAGTTGTCGCCGGTCGACACCCTGAAGAGCGTGAGGAAAGCCATGCCGAAGTTGTCAAAGGTAGCATGGCGACTAAGACCCTCACATGGGTTCTCGTCTGAACACTCTGAAAGAGGATGAAAAGAGGAAATGAGTATTAGAGGCAGTAAGTGTGAGAGAGGAAGGCGAGGGGAGAGAAGAAAGAGAATTGTGTGTAGATCACACATTATTAACACTGAATCTAAACTGACATAATTAATGTATGTAACAAAAAAATGTATGCATGTTACGTAATCCACGGAAATCTCAGTCAGCTGAGGCACACACTCTCACGCACACATACATCTGTGCATCTGCATTGATTTATATGCATGCACACGTGCTCGCACATACACACGCGCATGCACGTACACGCACATACACACTAACCCAGTTTTCCAAAGAGCTCAACTCCCAGAGCTGCATAGATGAAGAACAGCAACATGAAGAGCAGACCCAGATTCCCCACCTAGACAGACATATTACACGCACACACACAGATATATACAGTGTATGATACACAGAAAAAAGACATGTACAGTACATCGAGAGAGACGCAAACATGCAAACAGATAGAAAGAAGCCATAGACCGAGACTGCTAAGCTTTATTGCATTGATGTTTACTACATCTTAAAAAAAACATATTAGGAGCCATCATGATACCTGGAGTTGAATCATACCTCAGATTTCAGTTTAAGAAACAGAGGTGCACGTTCATAGCCTGGATCCAGTCCTCATGAACCACAAACTCACCTGTTTATTCTAATTACAAAGCAATTAACAGGGACTTGGCTTGTCTTCCCCCATAGCGGGAGGTGTGGAGATGTCTGATTAGATGACGGATAAACCGTTTGATGAAGTGCACTCGGACACCACTGCAAAGACCTGGGTTCAATCCCCGGCCTTGGTCAGTCACTTCAAAGACAATTGGCATTATTTGTGATTGAAGAATAATGGGTGGATGGACATTCGATCTAAGAGTGATAATGTGAACCCTGTGTGCTGTGATTTGAAATTTGAAAGGAAAAATTAAAATTGATATAATTTAGCCGTCTTTCAGGAGCAGGATCACAAACAGTGCGTGTCTACTTGCCCTACCTGTTTTCATTTATTGTGCACTACCTTCTCTTCCCCTTCCTCCTTACTCTCTCATTTCTGGTAGGGCCCCCTGGGGGTCCACTGAGCCCAGGAGATGTGGTAGATCCTTCCTGAAACCTTAGCCCACACCAGAGTGTGCCATCCTTTTTCCCCATTCTCACCAATTACTTTTCACACATTTGATATTCAAACAAGTCTCAGAGTCACACTAGCAGCTGTAGGTATGTCACTAAGCTAACATGCTCACTTGCTATGTTCCCCATCTTTGTTTGGCTCGTTAGCATACTAAAATTTGATTATTAGCACTAAACACAAAGTACAGCGGAGGCTGATGAGAAGGTCATTAGTTTTGGAGGTATTTGGTCATAAAAGTGTTGGTAAAAATTTTTTTTTTACATAATGATGCATAGATGAAAAAGTCAAGGGATCACAGAAGTTATTACAATTCATCCTGAGGAGGTCATGGACGTGTGTAGCATATTCCATGGCAAGCCAACCAATAGTTGTGGACAAATATCTAACCCCATGGTGGCACTAGGGGAAAAGTCAGGGGGTCACTATAGTGATTAGGCTTCATCTTCTAAGGGTCGTGAATATCTGCACAAACTTTCATGATAATCCATCCAATAGTTGAGATATTTTAGCCTGGACCGACCAACAACATCCCGGGAGCCAAGCTGACAGTTAAATGTGCATCTCAGTTAATGGATTACTCCTTGCTTGTGGATGTCTCGTTTAGACCAACAATAGCACTGCGTCAAAAAAACGCTGCATCTTGAATAAGACAGGTGCCATCGTAGGAAAAAAAAATTAAATCAAGCCCATAAATCACTTTTGCCGCATCGCAGAGCAATGTCATCCGGAAATGCTCTACTTTGGCCAATCAGATACAGTATGTTGCATTATCCCTACCTGGTGAAATATTTAGCTAATTTTACTCTTTACCTCACAGAAATACTAGTGTACGAGTTTTACAGTCCTGCCTCAAAGGCGTATAAATTAGTGTGTGGTGTCTTTGTGATGATAAGCTTTCAGACTTGACTTTGTGGTTCATATTTATCTCCTCACAGACACCCAGCAGCAAAACGATCGCACCAAAGCAGCTGTGAAGTTATGTGCCATAAAGTTATGATTGAACTGGTGATTTATCAGCCACACTGATTCATTTAAGGATCAGCCATTAGCCTTTAGCTAAACATAAGGATGTCATTATGCTTCTTTGGTGGTTATTTGGTGTCACTGAACAGTCTGTTGGTGGAATCTTAGTAAATCATGTAGTGGGGTAGTCAGTGCCATCCCCGATGAATCGCTGAACAAAACACGCTGTCTGCAATTCTTCAGATATGGAAACCAGGCTCGCAGTTAAAGAGACAGCTATTTCATAGAGAGATATTTCACAGCATCAGTGCTGCCTCTTACCTGAGGCAGTGCTTGCATCACTGTGTCCAACAGAGCTCTCATTCCTGTCGCCATCTTCAACAGCTTCAACACTGAAACATTGTAATGTGTCAGCTCTCATCAGCCACATATCATCGTGTTTGTGTGTATCTTTTTGTGTTTGTGTCACTGTATGTATGTATGTGTGTGTTTGTTTTTGTTTGTTTGTTTGTTTGTTTGTTTGTTTGTGTGTGTGTGTGTGTGTGTGTGTGTGTGTGTGTGTGTGTGTGTGTGTGTGTGTGTGTACCTCTTGTTATTCTTAGGACTCGCATGATGCGTATGATGGTGGGGTTGATGGGGAGGGAAGCATTCATCTCTATTTCCTCCAGTGTTATTCCCATGATGGACAACAACACAATGGCCAAGTCCAACTGGTTCCATCTTGACACACACACACACACACACACACACACACACACACACACACACAAATTTCAGTTTCTCTAAGGAGGAAGCTGTATGTTTGTGAGTGTCTTTGTATTGATGTGAGAGCTTGAATACCTCTCTTTGAAAAAGCGGCGCAGGCCAAAGGCGATCAGTTTAAGAATGGCTTCAATGACAAAAACCACCGTGAAGACGTAATTGCAGTACTTCAGTATTTCCTCAAAGTACTGCGGGCCACAAAGACACACACTTAAAAAAAAAACTGTAGCTGTACTGTACCACAGCTTCATTACTATGGTTCTAGGACAGGTGGTAGAAGGTGTTGCCATGGTTACCTGAGGCTGTTTGTAGTGCTCCATGCTCATGGTGAGGAGGTTTGTGAAGATGATGATGGTGATGAAGAGATCCAGGTAGTGGCTGGTGCAAAAGGTGTGGATGGATCGACGCAATGGGGAGTAATCAGCGTAATATGGCTTCTCCTGGGCCCCTGCGTTTCACACACACAGACAGACACACACATACACATGGTCATTAAAATGCTTCTGAAAGAAAAATATGATATGGGCTATGAGGTCACTGATGAAGTGGGTGCCAAGTGGCGAACTGCTGTGTGTGTAAGTGTGCATATGTGTGTGTGTACAGACTAAAAAGTGCCACCTCAGGAATTCAACCCTATCCATCACGCACACACACACATTGCATGGCACCTCAAGGTGTCTTTGGGCAGAAACCATTGCTGTCTGCTGCCAGACAGTTAACTGACTAAGAGGAAAGCACTACTAGAGATTACACTGCAGAGAGAGAAGGACGGAGATAGACAGAAATGAGGTAGAGGGAGAAAGTGTGTGCAGTAGAAGTGTTTATCTGAACATAATATGGGCAGAAATTATGTTTTGAAATGATGTAGTATTACAGTATGTATGCGGTAAAGGTTTATTGTATGTATGTGTAATGTTACAGTTATGATATATGGCCATAAGTATGTGGACGCCCCTGTCTCATTTGGTCTATGTATTCCTGGTTTGTATAGGGGTTCCCCGTTTGGGGAAAGTGTGCTTCCAACTTTGTGACAGTTTGGGGAAGTGCCTTTCCTTTTTGAACATGACAATGTCCTGGTACATAAAGCAAGCCTCACTTCACTAAGACCTTACTAATCCTGGAGGTCCATAAATGAATGGTTTTCCGGGTTGGTGTGGTAGAACTAGACTGGCCTACACTGCACAGAGTCCACCAAATTTGGGATGAACTGGAACGCTAACTGCACTGCCATATCGCCCAACATCAGATTCAGACCTCAGTAATCCTGGATGTCTACTGGATGAAGCTTCACTTCACATTCTGTTTGCACCAGGGCTCTGACACGTTTCCAATGTCCATTGGAAGCATTTGACAGGAGAGTCTTAATTTGTCAGTTCTTTAGCAGCTTTTCCAATATTGTTTTGAGCAGTTTGACATTTTTGTGTTTTACAAGCACAATGATTTCGCAACTGATTCATGATCAATGTGGTTACAGAGAGTTTGTGGCTGAACTTTACTTTTGTGTTTTAAATACTATACACAGCTAGCCGTCTTGGGTCCAGTGGACATTGGCACACCAGTTACAATGGCAAAGGATCATGAATTAATTGGACACTGTAAGTAATGCTCCTGTGTATGAATGGAAGCAAATACCTAAATCTTGTGTGAAGCCTTCCTAGAAGATTTGAGGTTGTAGCAGCATATTAATGCCAATGGTTTTGGAAAAACATATATAACGATTACATATACAAGGGGAAGTGTTTAGGGGTCCACATACTGTTGGCCATAATGTATGTCTATCCTTTTATCTACTCCCTTTCCCCTCCCATTATCTTACTTCTCCTCCTCTTCTCCAACCGTTTCTGTCGTTTCTCCTCCCTCAGACGCGCCTCCTCCTCCTCCTGCTGCTGGCGACACTTGTGAAAGTTTTCCACAACCACGCCCACAAACATGTTGAGCACAAAGAAACTGACGATGAGGAGGAACGAGATGAAAAACAGCAGCATCCAAGGGTTGTTGTTTCTTATTGGCTGCAGAGAGACAGAGAGAGAAAATGGAAGAAGGGAGGAGGAGGACAGGTAGCATGGGGACAAAAAGCAAAAGAGAGGAGGACCAAAGAGTGAAGAAAAAGGGGGAAGAGTGGTGGAGAGGAAGAAGAGGAGACAGCATAAACAAGAAGACAATGTAAATCCTGAGTCAGCACTGAAACTGCTAGCACTGTCAACTCACATCTATTCATCCATCTGCCTTTTTTCTTTCCTTACACCTCCCTTCCCTCCTGAAATATTTCCCCTTTTTGCTTGAAACAAACAAGATGAAATGGTGCCTGAGACTGACACAAAACAAACCAAAACACAGTGATGTACAATATACACTGGCTGAATGGTTCCTATGTCGTCCTGATATCATTTCTTTTATTTCCCACAACCTGTCTCTTCGTATGTCATAATATGTGTGTGTGTGTGTGTGTGTGTGTGTGTGTGTGTGTGCGTGCGTGCGTGCGTGTGTGCATGCATGCGTGCGTGCGTGCGTGCGTGCGTGCGTGTGTGCGTGCGGCCGTGTGTGTTCACCTGCTGGTCCACTGCGACAGCATCCAGGCCGTCATACATGATGCTGACCCAGCCGTCTTTACATGACAGCACAAACAGGGACATCAGGGCCTGGAAGAGTGAGACAAATATAAATCAGTGGCATGCTGTCACTCCGTTTGTAAGACCAGGTGTCAGTGTGTGTACATGTGTGTGACAAACCTGTCCCAGGTTGTCAAAGTTGTATTTCCGTCGAACCCAGCGGTATCCTGCCTCCAGACACTGGGTTTTATTGGTGATGTTACTCACATCGAGCCCATCACAGTGGTAGAACTTCCCTTTAAACAGCTGCATTCACAGACAAATGTGTGCACACAGATACACATACAAGAACAATGTAACCTCCGGGTAATGTAAACAAAGCTTTACAGAGTGAGATAAGGTTGATGTATTACTGTACAGTAAATTACTCAGCGAGCGCCTACAGTCCTACTGTACTGTATGGTGCAGCTAAGATATCAAAGTACCATCTGGTCCAGTCTGATTCACAGTCATTACACACTCCAGCATGGAGTGTTCTCATCACGAGATAATTTAGTGGAAGTGCGTGTTTGAGCGATATATGCCTATGTTAATATCAGCTTCAGCATTCATCAAGCATCATTTCCTGTGCAAGCATTCATTTGAATATTTGCAGGAATATTTGCAAAAATGCAAAAAACGTAAAGAAGTAGAGCTTACACAAGGCCCTTACATTGAACGGCTTTAAGTATCAAAATACCATTTGAAAAGAATATTTTAAAAACCTTTTTGGCTTGTGACACCATAAAATGAAGCGATGTGGATGTGAGTTACAAGCAGTTCAACCAAAGAGCATTTTTCCCTCTGCTTTTTTCCTTTATAGGATCTTTGAAGGATTTCAAAGCTAAAGAGATGAAACTTTGCAGTATTTCACAAGAAACACAAAGCAATTACTAGTCAAAGGTAGTAATAAAATTAAATATGTTTTTCTTTCTCACACCTTAAGTTTTTTGGGACCCCATGGAGGGTCCCGGGCCCAGCCCACAGATTGGGAACCACTGTTTTTACAACATGATAATCTTATCGATCCGTCCTTTTATATCCTTTACAACTGGGTACGTTTTTATTTATAAAATATAATTTATCAGTTTGTTTTGAATATAAAAAAACTGATAAAACTGTCTAAATTAATTAATTAATGAAATTAATAATATAGAAATCCAGGTGAAAATCTAATTTAAAAAAAAAGCAGAATCCCTCTGTAGTTGAACTATTGTGTTTTTAATTACTTCCAGGGACTCTGGTGCATAATCAGCAGCTCATTTGCATTTCCTCCCAATTTCCCTCCACTTTTTATTACCTGGAGCATTTTCTGAGATGTGCCTCGTTAATTTTAAACCACGGTGATCAGTGTGTTCTTGCAGCAGAAAAGACAATAAGCTTTGGATGTTTGGGAACATAAAACCAGGTAAAAAGGTATTTTTCAGTGCAAAAGAAAAAAATATATAATAAGGGTTAACTTCAACCAAGAGGGGATGAATAGTATAGTATAATACAGTATAAATGTTTACCTGGACTCCCAGAATTCCAAACACGATAAAAAAAGCACAGCAGATGAGGACAATATTCCCAATGGGTCTGAGAGATGTGATCAGAGTCTCCACCACCAGTTTCAGACCAGGAGCCCGACTTATCACCCTATGTCACACACACACACACACACACACACACACACACACACACACACACACACACACACTAGATGAGTACACGAGATGTAATTATTGGAGTTAACAAAAAGAGAAAGTACAGTACTACCTGAGTGGTCGCAGTGTGCGAAGCAGACGAAGCACACGGAGGATGCCTAAGATTCGATTACCACCTGTTGATGCGATGGAGACCAGGATGTCCACCATTGATACAAACACCAGCAATCCGTCTAAGATATTCCAGCTGCTTTGCAGGTACACTCCGTTTCCAAAGTACAGGCCCATAGCTACCACCTTAACACATACACGCACACAGATCCAGAATAATTACTGAAATAATAAAATAATATGAAGTGTAAAATGAGACTGAAAGCAATTTTGATCCCCACTCAGGAAGAAAATTGTCCTTTTAATAAGTAAGATGAGAAAATGACTTTGGAGTGAAGTGCTCCTCTTGTTGTGGTTACCTTGATCATCATTTCACCCACGAAGATCACAGTGAAGATGTAATTGGACACACTGAGGAACACCCGCTCCTGTCACACACACACACACACACATACACATACATGTGTGAGTGTGCAGACACATACACAGTAAACCATATTCATCAATGTAAGGGTTTTGTGTCCCAGTAGCTTTTAATCTGGACTCTAACTGCAACGTGTTACATAATGAGCCCGGAAAAAAAATCCATTACGATTGTACTAGGAACATAATAAAAACATACTGAGAACAGAGGGAGAACAGAAAACAATGACTCCCAAATTGCTGTTACATCAGCAACAAGCATATGAACTACTCTGTAATCGACATAATTGATGGAAGCAGACGGCTTTGGCAAAGGGTATCTGTATGACAGTATGTGTGTGTGTTGTACTTCTATCTTTATGGGGACTGATACTAGTTTTAAATAAGACTGGTCCTCACTTTTTTACAGGCCTGTTTGAGGTTTAGACTGCATGTTAGTGTTCAGGTTAGAATCTGATTTAGCTTAAGGCCAGGTAAGTTTATTTGTATTGCACTTTTCAGACACAGTGCTTTACATTAGAAATACAAAACCAACATTTACAGTTTTTTACAATCACTTTGGCACTAATTTCAGAACCGTGACGTCATTTTTTCAAAACTCTAGACACAAAACTCACAACCAATGATCAAAATACTTGTTTCAATTACATAAACCTAAGATCATGTGTTCATTTAACAAAGATCTCCTGTTCAATATGACACAACTTAACATCAAATTTCATTACAATCATCTAACTATCAATTGATACAACTGCTCAAAAGGATAAGTAACTGTTGCATAACTCTTAATGCATAGTTGTATGGAAACAGACAAACAATATTCCATGTTTAGATCATGAAAGTTTCAAGATAACGAGATTCATTGTCACCAGTTAGCGTGGAGCATGAACCAATTAGACTACATTATCTATGGATGTAATATTTCATCATCATTCTTTACTGTAATGTACTACTGTTTATCAGACACTGTTTCTACTGTATGGTCCCATGTACCACCTTTGAGACTATTTACATTATTGACAGTACTGCACTGTATGCATGCAGGCCCTAGGAATTGCTTGTCCAATTCTGCCAACTCATTAATGATGATTGAGATATATACTTTATATATATATACTGTATATATACATATACATTTACACTCGTACCACATTGTTCGCCATGCCCGAAGGTTCTTTCCAAGATGTTTGGCTAATTGCAATGAGGATGAGAACCTGTTGCCAAATCCACAAGACAGAGTTGATGAAGATGTAGATGTATACTAATAACTTGCTTTTTACAGTACAAGCAAATTGAGGAACACTGCATTTGATGTTTTACAATAGTGTCTTTTCTTTTCTGTTTTGTAGCTAATTATTTTGCTTTGATTCAAATAAGCCTATGTTGTGACTGTACTGTATTGTTTTTCATCAATACATTTCAGGTTTTGTTCAATGATTCCACTGTGTCTGTAGTATTCTCTCTACTACTGCAGTATTTATACAGGGATGTATTTACATCTAGTACCATAATGAAATATGTATCACCTATTTTGTGCTACAATATTTAATGATTGTACGAACAATGACACAGTGAAACTATGAGTAGCTTGTGTGTGGGTGATCTAAAGTAACGTTTTAATGGTATTTCACAATCAATTACTTTTTTTGAACCAATGATTGTGCAAGTGCAAGATTTATTTAAAGGTATGAATGCACAATGCAATGATTTGAACATTGGACAGCCTGTGTTACAAGTGATGACCGTTTTCAGTTTTGTGTCTAGAGTTTTGAAAATTACATCAAGGTTCTGAAATTACTAGCAAAGTGATTGTAAAAAACTGTAAAAAGATGGATGCAATAAGAAGTAAATAATATTGATAAAATACAAGGAATACAGTTTCAGTGCAAAATAATAACAATTAGATTTAGGTTAAAGCTCGGGGTTAAGCATGTTGTTACAATGATGCTAGGGAATGCAATATGTCACATGAATATATTGTATGTGTGTATGTGTGTGTGTGTGTGTGTGTGTGTGTGTGTGTGTGTGTGTGTGTGTGTGTGTGTGTGTGTGTGTGTGCTACCATGCTGTTGGGCTGTATGTCAGGTCTCTCCAGTGCAATGGTGATACAATTAAGGAAGATGAAGAGGAGGATGACATGATCAAACAGCTTGTGACCTATGACCTTCTGACACCACAACCTGAGCCTGAAAAGAGAAACAGAGAAATGTTCACACATCACTGCATTTGACAACAACAAGGTGTTTGTTTTCACCCGGCCAGCTTTAATTAATAAAAGTGAACATAGTATTACAAAGCCTTGGCTGTAACCTTCACACGTCAACTTACTCAAAGGGTATCTGTACGAGTGTGTGTGTGTGTGTGTGTGTGTGCGTATTTACCGGTTGTGTGGAGCGAACAGATAGAGAGACCACTCTTCATGCTCCAGGCACCACTGAGGCTCATACGGCTTCAGAATCTTCTTCAGCTTCTTACATAAACTCTGAAAGGAACACACACACACACACACACACACACACTTGCATGATATTGAAAGAAAATGACTTTTTTTGGCGGTGTAAGTTTCTTTTATCATTATGTAAACTCATTATATGAACTCATGTTGTATAAAAATTCCAACACAGCACAAGTTTTTCAAACATGTTCCCAATATTTCCTCCACCCTGCTGGTAATTGAAATTCAGCTAATTAAATGTGTACCAAGGTTGGAATTTATGCTTTCGCAAGATAATAAGCGTCACCTTTTTAACTGTTTAACAAGTTCTTTTATTACTGGAAATAACAGAAGTAGGACACCATGAAAATACCTTTTCCTCATGCCTATATCATGAACCACTTAAACAGACTAAGATCTATATTTAAATGAATAACACAAATGCAGAGAGCTGCACCTCCTCAATCTCTTCCTCCTCCTGATCGCCGTGGCAGTGTGTGGTTAGCGGGGCATCGTCAGACAGGTGAAAGGTGGTGCCGTTGCAGTCAGGCGAGTGGAGCATGGGCACCTGCAGGTACTCAGGCTGATCCAGAGACTGCTCCCTGCTGCTGAAGTTGGAGCTTGTGTGTGTGTCGGACAGCAGGGACTCCATCTCCCCCGACTGGCTCTTCCTGTGGAGGCTCGGGGCTCGGCCGATGCTGGTCCAGCTGGAGCGGCGGCTCTCCGGCCCGCTGTCCCACGGAGCCTGTGAAGGCAACTTCGAACAACAGGAACAACTACTTGGATTTCTGACTGATTTAAGTACAAATAAGATTTAATTCTTAACAGATTAAAGGTACCCTGTGGAATTTTTGGAAGCAAACACCAGCCTGCACATGAGGACAAACACAATGGGCTTTCTGATTAATTGAAATACGATCTTGATTCAAGCCTCTATGTGATCTAATTTTGTGCCGTGTTTGTATTAGCGGGGAGATTTGTTGCATCAAAACAAACTCTCCTAATTTGTGTCAAAGCTGGATCAATGACAAGGGAGCGTTACTCCACGTGGCAAACTGTGCAAATAAATAGGGGGACTAGGACATTAAATGTGTGAGAGACAGAGGAGTAAAATGTGATGAATGATAAAAGCTTTTTAGAGAACAAAAAACACTGTGCTTGTACCTACGTTACTTTGCAAGCAAACCTAAATTAGTACAACCACCTGAAATGTAACAAAAAGGGCCCGGGAAACTTCAGTGGAAAATCCCCATCACCAATCACTCAAACATCCACAGCTGGAGAGAACACCATCTCTGACAGCAGCGTGCCACCAATTAACAGGCAGAAATGATCGAAAAGAGCTTTACTCTGCAGTGCACAGGTTACACTCTCTGTCAGGCATCAAAAAACACATTTCTCTCCTGTGATGATTCTGACACACCACATGATCAGAGCTGATAGTAACTCCGCTTGGATCCACTCGGGTATTAGACATATTGACACACAGACCCGACACGAGTAAATAGAAGAGGCCGGCGGAAAAATGCTGGTTGCAAGATGTTTGGCTTTGCAAATGTTTTTCATGAGAAAGGAAATGCATTCAAGTCATTTGATAGGGCTTAACAATGCCCACGATGGGTTTTGTTAAGAAACGCTGAACATCATCAGGTCCCTTTAATAGAAGTCTTTAAGATGTTACTTTTTTCTCATTTGGATAATAAAACTCTGTTGTTACTGTAGCTTTTTAACTTGAGCAAAACAATCACAAATCCCTAGTTTTAGACACTAGTCTTCCTAATCATATTTAAAGTACAACACGACCTGGCTTTATCTCCTTTCTGAATATATTATATCATTTTCAGTTTGAGTGCTTCTTTAAATCAACTTTATTACTGATATTTAATGTGGGGATAGTAGAAGTAGAAGCAGGTGTCCAAGGCTCACCGGTGACCTCTGCTCAAGGCTGTGGATGTCCATGGAAACACCACTCGCCCGCCGTGATTGGCTGCAGTTTATGGTGGGCGTGGCTGCAGTATGTGTGATGACCGGCAGAGGAGGAGGGTGGGGCATAGAGGCTTTTGGGTTCAGGAGACCGTTGGGGCTCAGCATCATGGTCTGGATCTTGAGCTCTGCACACACACAAACAGAATGCAAACATTTTTGTTACAGAGGTTACTAATACTCGCTAATTTTCGCAGTTTTGGCCCAAAGGTCCAAAAGAGAAAATTTGAGGACATGAAGTGCAGTTTCCATTTTGTAATTTAAGGATACATATAGTGAAGTTTTCAAATAAAGATACCAAAATTGTTTCGTCATTGTCGTTATGTGTATGTTTCCAGTTCTAAGGTAATTTAAGAGTTTTTACCTGCAGCATACAGCTCTCTCAACTTCTCCTCATCCTCGAAAGAGAGCGATTGTCTCTCGTCATCTGTCTCCGATCTGTTGGCATCACCCTAAAAACACAGACACACACACATCACTGGGATCCCCACTATCATCATCGTCTTCATCATCATCACCTTCCCTTTTCTTTACTGTCTGTTGACTGTTGTAAAAGTGAAAAATATGAGCAGGTTGAGAGGGAAAGACAGAGAGACAAAGAGCGGGAGGAGGGAGGCAGACGGACGAAGGGGATCTCCAGTGTTTTCTAGTTGAGTTATGTGCATGGCTTTGGCTGTGATCTCCTGTAGTCACGCCAATAAAGCTTTACTGAATTTAATTAAAAATCACGCCAGAAAGATGGAGGCAGACGGCTTTGGCAAAGGGTATCTGTATGAGAGTGTGTGTGTGTGTGTGTGTGTGTGTGTTTACAAGAGAGAGAGAGAGAGAGAGAGAGAGAGAGAGAGAGAGAGAGAGAGAGAGGAAGCAAGTGTTCTCTGATGCTGGAGATAAAAGATGAAAACTAAACAACAAAAGCTCACCAGCTGTGAATGGCAGGCGATATCAAACACATCCTACCCCGGAGAGGGGTGTGTGTCTGCATGCGTGCGTGCGTGCGTTTGTGTCAGTGAGAAAGACAGACAAGGGGATAGAAAGAGAGAAAGAGGGAGATAGAGGAAGGGAGGACAACTGGGAAAGAACAAGAAAAAAGAGAAACCACACAGGCAGGATGGTGGAGATTATTCTCTTGTAGGCAGCTTTGGTATCATCAGCACAACAGAGCTCAATTAGTCTCGTTCCCTCTGCCTCATTCTCTAAGTGGCTCAAATAAAACGGCATATTTGCCCTTACTTCGGCTTGGAAGCCCTCAACCAAAATGGCTACAAGCAGGTTGAAGAGGACGTAGTTGCCAAAGGTCATAAGGGCAACAAAATAGAGGGCAGCCAACGGCGACGTGGAGGCCATCCCGTTATAGAGCACCGCATTCCAGTCCTCCTGGGTGAGGATCTGCAGACGGGAGGAGATGTGGAAAGAGAGGTGGTGGAAGTCAAACGTATGTGGGGATAACAAAAATACACAGTCAAACACAAAACGGACCAGTGTTGCAACCTACATTGTAGCTGTCGTAAGTATATTAATAAGAATAGCAGTGTATTCTTACATTTAATATCTCATTGTCAGATGAACATTAATGATGCTCATCAATGTTAAATAAGCTCCTGTGGAGTGTTTGTTTCATTGCTCTTCCTCCCACTCTGCCTGTGAAGCATAACTTACTTGCCCACTGGGATATCGTTTATATTTTGTTAAAAAATCAAGTGTGAGCACTCGCAAATTGGAGCAAATGAAATAAAGGAGAATATTGGCATCGCTACTACCGGTGACGGCGGCAACTGCTGTTTGAATCTCATCCCAATTCATTTTGAAAATTACATTTATCGGAAATTGCTCTAAATTAAATATTTTGTCAATGTTTTTGTGTGCTCATACACATAGACACCTGTATGTTTGCTTTTGTTTGAGAAAGAGAGAGAGAGAGAGAGAGAGAGAGAGAGTGTATGTCAGTGTGTTTATCTAACCTGAAACACAGTGACAGTCGCCCAGAGCAGAGAGTCAAAGTTTTTCCTGTCAGGTAAGGTGTCTCCTCCATCTTGTCGCAAACCAAATTTACAGCCGAACAGATGCATCCCCAAGATACTGCAACACACAAGCAAACATACACACAGAATGGGAAAATACATTACTTACATTACACGGTAATTCAATATGAATATGTAATGCTGCCTGTGTAAATAATTGTGCATGTGTAAAAAGAGATGGTGCTGTAACAGCGTGAGAAAAAGATCAATTAACGATTTTTGTGAGGCATGATTAAAACTGAGGCAAAGCTGAGAAAACAGTTTGGCTTGTCTCAGCCTGCAGTATTGCCTCTTGAGGAAAAAAAAAATATACCTGAATATGAATATAAAGAGCATCAGCAACATGCAGAATGTGGCCACATTGTCCATGGTCTTCATTAGCACCACCAGCTGCCTCCTCAGAGCAGGAAGGAAGCGGACCAGCTTCAAAACTCTCAGCAGTCGGAAGGTTCGCAGCACCGAGAAGCCTCCCTCTGCCTCACCCACAATCTCCCACACACTAAAACACACAACAATGACAAGCAGATTATAAACACAAAGTTAAATTCACATTAAAGCAACCGAGGAATCGATATGTACTTAACCTCAGCTCTAACTCTTTTGAAGTCAGCATTAGTATCACCCACAAAAGCCTCCCTTCCAGGTAGGGAAAGGTTTAAGTCATTTTTCTTGTGACAATGTGGCAACTGAAAAGAGGAAATGGGCCAATGCTGTTTACAACTTACCAGCCAATAAACGAGGTGAGAGCACTGTGCACTGGCACAGTAAACAAGCAAAGCCCTTCAAGCACAGATACATAATTTAGCTTGTAGTACTACATAATGGAGCGAATACAGGCCCCTTTGACTAAGAGTGCAACCACATGGATTCCCTGCCAGAGCCAGAGCCACTGTGACAGTTTGAGAAATGCAACTGCAGTGCTGACTCACAGTGAGGATTTTCCAAAGACAAGACGAATATCTACTAACAGAATTCCCAATTTGGGGTAAACTTAGTGTCAAAGAACCCCCACCCCCCTCCCACCCAGAGCCCCCACCTGATGATGACAATGATGCTGTCGAAGCCGTTGTAGGGGTTCTTGATGTAGCCAAAAAGGCCGAGAGCCAGGAGCTTCAGCAGCATCTCGAGACCGAACAGACTCGTAAACACCATGTTACTGATCTCCAAAATATCTGTCAGCTCCTGTGGCTGAAGAGGCGCAGTGTTTGTGGAGAGAAAACAGGGAGTGATTGATGTACAGATATTGGACAGGCAGAGAGAAAAAAGAACAAATAAAGAGAGACAGACAGGCTGGCAGCGAGGAGAGCAGAAGAGTCAACATGTTAGGAAGTTCTGAAATGCTATTTAAGGCTACAGTGGAGGTCTTAGATATGGAGAGAGAAACAAACATAGAGTAGATTGAGTGAATATACTTTTATAATTAATTATATTGATATTACTTAAAGCAGTGGTTCTCAAACTGCTGGGGGCTGGCCCTCTCTTGGGGCTGGCAAGGCATTGCAGGAGGGACCCAAGGCCCTAGATGCACATTTGGAATTTGGGATATTAGGCTATATAAATAAAATTGACTTAACTTGACACACACATGACTAGAATGAAAATATGTTAGAGCACATCTAAGGTTGAGTTCATTTGATTCATTTTGAACAAGAGTGTTCTCATGTTAGCAAGGTCACTAACATAATAAGAAGATAGATAAGAAAATCCTGCTCTTAGGTTCACTGACAAATAAGTGAGAGTGTTTTTTTGAGTCTAAATTTAGTTCATGTAAAGTTCTAGATAAAATTACATTCAATTTGGCAGTTTTTGTCAGTGATTTTTACATACACCAATTAAATTAGTTTGCTGGGGGGAAGGGGCATGATTTCAAACGGAGGCATGACAAGGTTTAACAACCACTGCTTTAAAGGGCCTTTTGGGTTTTTTTACTTTTTAAGATTATCAACAAATCTTAGGTGGTATATTGTCGCATATCCAAAGTCTAATATATCTTATACCTCTATGCCATAGAGCTATTGTCATCTAAAAACTATCATAAAAACACATTGCAGTAAAGGCCATAACAATCGCAAACATAAAAGAACCGCCATGTACCGTGGCATAAGGTGGCATTTCTTCATCACAGTGAATACAAACATTGTGGTTTATTTCTCCCAGCTTGTCAAACCAACAAAGCAGTGTAAACAAGTAACAGTGTCTCTGAGCATGCTCAGTGACATTTGCCTGACAGAGCTACTCTCCTGAGATAAAAAAAAGAAAAAGAAAACAAGTCTCTGAGGTGTTTCAGACTAAACCGCACTGTTCACGTTCACTAAAACGAGAGAATATAGTCCAATGAAATTGTATGGCTCTTTGTACTAAATTGTTTTTATATGACAATTGATTTCTATGGCGCAGAGGCTTTTGTAACATATTCATATATCACTACATTCATTCATACACTTTCATTGTTGGCTTTGGTCTCTTCAAAGGATTTTTTGATAATAAAAAGGGATAAAATAGAACAGGCCTTATCCTTAAACATTAGTTATGCAAGAAGTCAAGGCCATCCAGATCTGTCATATTGTTCAGGAAATGGACCAAACTCAATCTTCCCTTGTCTCCCACAGTCTATCCCTGCCTTTCAGCCAATCACAATGTCAGACCTGTCTTCCTCCTGCTCCTCACTTTTCCATTCGCTCTCACTCGCCTCTCTCACTCTTCCCTGTCTTTACACCGCTCAATCTCTCTCTCCCTCCTCCCTCCTCCCTCCTCCCTCCTCCCTCCTCCCTCTCTCTCTCTCTCACTCTCACTCCTGTCCCAGGGTCACGCTTTAATTAACACTTCAGGTCTTATGAGTTTCTGCACCTCCGGATACATGGGTGTGCACACCCACATGCAGTCACACACACACACACACACAAACACACACACACACACACACACACACACACACACACACACACACAGATAACATACCTGTTCATGGGACTCTATGCCCATCGACAGTGTATTAATAAGGATGGCAATCATGATTCCTCTGCTGAAGTATCTGCTGCCAACAATGAGTTCCAGTTTAGTTTGAAGTCCCGCCCAGCAATGCTCCCACAGCCTTTCCTTTGGTCCAGACACCTGTGCATCACCGCTACAATGGCATGGGCTGTTACTGTGACACGGGCTGTTGCCATGGCATGAGTTGCTGTACCCATGATGCTGGTCTTCCGGCTGCTCATTAACATTTTCACTGTCACTAAGTTGGTTGTAGTAGATGCGATACGGGCATACTGAGGACTCTCCTAGGACTTCACCCGGCAACTGTAACGCAGGGTGCCCAGTGCACCCACCTGCACAAACACAAAAAGGAGGTGATGAAGACATGGGCCACAAAAATCATACATGCACAAGGTTAAAAGCAAATAGTGGATTCTGTATTGCACTTCTGCAGACATTCTGTCATTCAATATATTCTGTGCTTGGTAAAGGAGAGCACCTTCATTTCTGGGAGACAAAAATGCAATAATATGGAAGCAACTGTGCAGTTGGGATGCTTTTGTGCAGAGGGGGAGTTCTTTTATTAGAACAGGAATGTGTGTGTGTCTTACTCTCTGTCCGTGTGTGTGTGTGTGTGTGTGTGTGTGTGTGTGTGTGTCTTACTCTCTGTCCGTGTGTGTGTGTGTGTGTGTGTGTGTGTGTGTGTGTGTGTGTGTTTGGGGGGACGAAGTGTGGAGTGAAGCGGGCGTAAGACTTCAGCGGAATTCATTAGCAAGCAGCTCGGGAGGAATGCTCCAATGACAACAACAAACACTAATCTAGCACGAGCAGTTCACTTGTCACCACAAATAGAAATAGAAAAATCATGTTTAACCGGAGACTAATATAATGAATCCAATCCAGTCATTCCATAGATAATGTGGGCTGCAAGCAAACTTTCAGCAGGCAGACTTGCGGAAAATGGCTCTGCGTCACAAAAAAATACACTTATCTGGAGCTGTGATTTTCAGCGTTTTGGCCCATGATCCCCATACTGAATCATTTCTACTCAATTTTTTTTGTGTATGGGAAGTGTGCCAGCTACAATTAGAATTTATTATTGAATTGTATTAAAATTTGATATGTATTTTCTTGGTTGCTTAACCAATTTTACATATCAAAGTCACTCATCATGGAGAGTACTACTCAGCCTGTAAAAAAAGTTGTATGTCTTCTAACACTGGAGAAGCTTTGTAAAGCCAGATAAAATATCCCCATGTGATATCATTGTGATGTCATCGGGGTAATTTTGGCTTAGGGACTTTGCAATTTTTTAAAGGAAAGCGTGCGTGCTGTGTTTTTGGAGCATACCAGGAGTTTAAAGTCAGAATATCTTGCCCTCTGCAGCTTTGATTTTGACCATCCTGTTTCTCTGAAGTGAGTCACTCAATTTAATTGAAGTGCAATTTTATGGAGAACCCCTTTAAACCCTAAACCTTAAACCTTAAAATCCCCAAGGACAAGTTCCTAAGTCAAAAAGAGGTGTATGGTTTATCCAGAGTAACTTGACATGGTCTCTGGCCCAACATGCAGCTGTTCAATTTAAAAAATATATCTTTTATTACACATTTGTTTCACAAGTTAAATATTTTCAATCAGTGTTTTTATCCCATGTAATGCAAAGGATGTTGTGAAAATATCTCAAATATCCTGTTGCAAATCCTTTTTATGAATATTCACATCCTAATTATCTTATCCTATATCTCCCCTCAGATTTCAGGAAATCAAACCTAGAGGAGGAGAGCTGGATAAAAGGTTAGGTCAGAGAGAAATCTTTTGGATCAATTGTCAATTGTTGACACCTCAACCTTTAGGCTTAAATAAGAAGTTTGACTTGAGCATTATTCTCTAATTTGGCACAATTTTAAACTATGGTTATGTACGACAGCATTTGCCTGATGTTTTTTTTACATCGTTTATGTATGCAACTGCTGCATATGTGTGTTTCCCTTCCCTTTCATACATCGTTTCACTATTTGTTGTCCACAAATCCCTTGGGACTACAATACACAGAGTGTGATCTTATGTAAGGGATAAACAGATGTGTTGCCTTGGGGCTAATTACCTGAATGTATAAATACACCACAGGGTTCTTGCATTCCGTTTGCCTTGTAGGCCTGATCAAGGTCTATGACTGAAAGCTTGTTAATGTATTCAAGAAAAATGTGCAGACTCTAGCATGCAGAAGCTCTTCTTTTTAAAATGCTTTGAGCACCAAAAATGTTTTTAAATCCACTGTCAGAGGTGGCAGATGTCTGTGATCTGCATGTCTAAATGCTACTGAGCGTGAGTGGGAAAATACACTGTGTTGTAATTTGGGTGAACTGAGCCTCAAAGATTATTTCTTTAAAGACGGAATTAAAAGAAATAATAGCAAAGTTACCCAAATCTCTCTGACAAACACAATCAGGCTCATTAAAGCTTTGCTGACAACTCTTCTTTTTATCCAAAGAATTAACACTGCTAACGTTGCTAAAATACAAGGGACCTCCAAACCAGTGCATCCACCCCTGTAAGGCCCAGGTTGACAAGCTATGGCCTTGAGAGCACTCACAATCACAGGCTGTTTAAAATTGCATACTACATACTCAATCTTTATGTACTGCATACTGCCTACTAAATTAACAATTACGTATGCCATTAGCAGCAATACGTCCCCTCTGCATCACGACTGTATCCATCACGACGTTATCGGTCTGACCTACCGTTGAATGAAAACTGTTTATCACAAATGTGATATTTCCCAGCATTATTTTAAGGCAAATTAAAATGATTAAATATTTTAGTGTTAAATATGTTTTCTGCAGTAGAGTAACTGTGCCTTAAAGCCATTAACCATTTTATGTTAATGAACGTCCGTTACATTCAAGCCATTGCCAAATGAGTTGATGCAGCTCCGTATTTCTCAGTATGGCTATGTTTACAAAATAGTGTAGTCCGGCGACATTCGCGCACAGCAGCTTGAGTGATGCGTTTTATGTCACCTGAGAAAGGACAACAGCAGTGTTCAGCTTTGGAGACTGCCGCAACAGGTGAAGGCATGGCTGAAAACCCAAAGAAGCGCCCACAAAATGTTTCTGTCAGTGATTGTACTGCTAAGAAAAGACCCACACGTTCAGCATAAGAGAAAATGGCAGACGGCAAAGACAAACACCGATTACCATTGGTGTGGCTTTTCCCTTTTCCTAGTTGGAGAGCGCTGAGAAAGAAAAGGCACCAAGGTCAGACACGGATGTCGCCTCACTGCTCTTGAACAGATTAGCAATGGGTTTTGTAACTATAAGGAGTGTAGGCGATCACCGAAGGCTTGCATCATGTGGCTGCGTCGACTCTGTTTATGTCATTACTTAAGTTCCTAATGGGCGGCTTTAACTTCACTCGCCATCATTCATAATTTTGTGAATGGATGTCCAATGGTTAATTATTTAAACCACTTCGCAGTCCCTCATTGGACAGTCTGAAGAGCTGCAATGCATTTTGGGGCGGATTGAGTATGTCCAGTAAGCTTACGTCCCGTGCTCAGATATTCATATACTGGGCATTTCTCACATACATAAAATCCACATACTATGCAGTTGAAACAAACTACTGTACAAACTACTGTACATACTCAATTTTTACGTCATACACAGTATGATGGTATGTTAGTATGTGATTTTGAACACACCAACTGACTCACATACACACACACACACACACACACACCCTTTCGTTCTCACCATGCTCCACCGCCAGCTGCGGCAGTCGGTTGACATTCTCCGTGGCAACCAGCCTCTTCTGGTCCTGGTCCTTTACTTCCATGTGACTGAGAAGGGGCGATATGAAGGGATAATTAAAACCATTCCCTCCATTTCTGACAGCAGGCTCAGACTGAGGCTGCTGAGGCTGCTGATGCTGGTGATGACGCTGATGATGGTGATGGTGATGATAAAGCTGCTGAAGGTGCGACAGGTCGTTTGGAACGTGTCCTGAGTGCCGGTGGGCAAGTCCGTTCATTTCCCCAACTCCTCCCCCTCTGGAAGCTCCACCTCCTCTGTCTTTCTGGCACACACAAACGCAGTGAAAGTGTATGCGTGCCTGAGCATAGCAGCGGAGGAGTCGTCGCCACGCCTTGCGGCCCAGGTGCGCCAGGTAGCGGATGATCTCCTCGTAGCAGCTTCCTGGTTGGCTGTCACTGGCCAGCGTGGAAGCTGATTGGTGGAGCTGCCGGGCGCACTGCTCCGACTTCATTAAGGCGTGTTCTCTCTGCTTTGTTTCAGAAAACTGGGTTGCTATGACAACCAGGCACAGGTTGATCATAAAGAAAGAGCCCACCTGGTCATGACAAGGCACACATTACACACTGTTGTAACACATGGTACAGTATATGTTGTCTAGCTGCTTTGTGTGTGTGTGTGTGTGTGTGTGTGTGTGTGTGTGTGTGTGTGTGTGTGTGTGTGTGTGTGTGTGTGTGTGTGCACTTACTATAATAAGGAAGATGAAGTAGATGAAGTTGTAGAAAGAATGTGCATCCATGACGTAGTACATGATGTCTACCCAACCTTCTAGAGTAATTACCTGTATAAAAGCACACACCCAGAGTAATCACAGTAATGTGTGGCACATAGTGTGCATCATATGATATATATTATGATTATTATATATTGATTAAAGATGTATCCCTTTATATAAATACTTCAAACATTTACCTGAAAAATGGCAATCCATGCATATCCAATGTTATCAAAGTTAATTGCTCCTTTGTGTGGGTTTACTTCCCCGGCTCGACACTCATTGTAATACTGGTACCAGTTTACACATGACACTGGTTCATCTACTCCCATCTCTGGAAGGGCCTCCTCAGCACCCAGGAAGCAGGAAGTCTTGCCTACACGGCGGCGAGGCACATCAGAGCATCGAAGCATCCCGTTCTCCCTTTCCATTGAGCAGATGAAGGGGTGGTCATCGGTGCCATCTGGCTGATAGTAGCCACTCAGGAAGGAGATGTTATATCTCCTGGAGAAGAGAAGAAACATTTTATATTATTATTTATTTATGTATAAAAATGTGTATCATTAACTAATATACAGTATTTAAATGTAACAGAGGAACCAAACACTTGTGTATGCAGTGCTGCAACATTTCAGAGAGAAATATTGTACTTTTGACAGATTTAGTTACTAGTTACTTTACAAATTAAGATTTTTTCAAACAAAACACATGTAGTTTATAAAATATGATGTTTTATTATAAATGAAACTACCCAACAATATAACGGCCTTCAAGTCATGCTGAAATGATTAGAACATTAAACACAAAATTTGTTTTTGACGCTTTTGAAGCTTTTTCCGTTTCCAGTTTCTGAACTGTGAGGATTTTTCTGCATTAAGTACTTTTACTTTTAATACTTTATTTACATTGTCCTGATGATACTTATACTGATAACATTTTCAATGCAGGACTTTTACTTGTAACAGAGTACAATGTTGTATTAGTACTTTTACTTAAGTAAAGGATCTAAATACTCTCAGCACTGACTGAATGTTTCCTTATTGTCAGCAAATCCTCCGAAAAGACCAAAACCAACCACGCTTGAGTTTCTCTTCTTCTACTTCTTTTTCCTGTCTGTGGCACTCAGCCCCAAGCCCATTTGATCCTTAATGTTAATCTTTAAAAGTGGGTCACAGAAATGTAACTATAGTTGTATTTTTACATTAACAGCTGGACACTGTCGTTTTTAGTTTACTCAGCCACGGATTAATAGACATTTGGTGAGCTAGTGGGTAATCACAACAACAGGGCCGTGAATGTGAGATTGACTCAAAATTAACTATAGTGCCCATGTTCATTTAAATGAAGGAACATGACACCCAGTGTAACGCTGTGGCTCGCTAATGTGTTTTTAATAGTTTTTTGGACAATTGAGCTCTATAGCACAGAGAAATAAGCTGTATCAGACTCTGGCTGCACAGATAATACTTGTTAGTCGAATCAATTCATTGCTGGTTTTTGTCCAATAGGAAACACATAGAATAGCACTGGTCTCATGCTTTAAACTGCCAAAACAAAATAAGGCCTAAAATACGGACAACACGTTTCTGGATAAAATCGTGTAAAGTTTGAACGATTTTTAGGAAAACAAACAAAAGGTCTGTTTTCTGGGAAAGAAAACAACAGAAAGACAGTCTAAAATACACAAGGGTGCTTAAGGAGGAAATGAGGAAACAGAGAGAGAAATACAGATGAAGGTAAAAAAAAAAAAGAAAAGAGAGAGGGTGCAGTGGAGAGATAAGCAATCAATCATCTGTGGTGTAGAGAAGGGTCACAGAGGAACACTGCTCCCTCACTTCTTATTAAGAAAGTCATTTTGCTGTTTATGAAGCAGAAAAAAAAAATCTAAATTGCTAACTGAAAATAAAATCTAGAGAAGGATTAGTTTTGGGTAAAAATGTAAAGGCTACTTTGACAGCAGGCTAATGTGACACGCATTGCCAGACCTTCCTCCACAGCGCTGCGAAGGAGGGTCTGGCTAATCCACACAGCATTCCAGGATGGGAGAAAAACGTGCTCTGGTTTATTGGCATTTCTTTAAACCAATCACAATCGGACAGAGCCACGGTGCCGCTGCAAAATAGCCTCGGGAAGGAACTTGTTTTGGTGGAACATGAAACTCCGATTGGACAGATAGTCTAGCTAGCTGTCTGGATTTACCCTGCAGAGTCTGAGGAGCAGTTAACCATAGTCCTCGTAAATTGAGTTTAGAATTCCAACACAAAGAAAGCGGAAGGTGACGGACCCCCGGCCAAAAAGAGTGACATCCAGGCAGACCTCAGCAAACCCCGACGTGGAACGTCGTGGATATAGACTAGTTTGACACAAGATTGTGATATGTGATATTGTCTTTCCTGATACAGCTGTAGTATGTTAGAAAGTCAATCACAGACTCCTGCCTTTGTGATATGAAATAGTTAGAAATTATGAAAATAAAAATTGCTGTTCATTACTTTTGTACAGTGCTGATGCTTTTGTTTTTGTCACGATGCTGTGTAACTGAGTAGTCCATTCCGCTCACTCTTAAATCGCAATCCCTTCTTAAAACCTCTGTTTTTAAAAAAGCCTTTCATTATTGTTGGCCCAAAGTTGTATCCCGTTTCCCGTTCCACTATGTCTCCTTTGTTTTATTTATTTATTTTCTGTGTTTAATCTTATTTTATTGTACTGGGGGTATATTTTCTTTTAATCTTATCTACTTATATTTAATGGTGGTGCAGATTTGTTTTCTGCTATTTCAATAAAGTTTATTATTATTATCATTATAAGTATTAGCTATTACTTATCATAGTATAGTATAAAGTTACAGTAGTACTATAATTTATTAATTGTATCCGACTACTCCAAAACAGTAAAACAGTACAACAGCTGTTTGGATGCGCCCCCACCTCTGCATGCACCACTGTCAGGGATTATTATAGGAGTGGGATGGTTGAGCAGATGTAAGGTCAGGTGGTGACCATGATGTTATCTGATGTTATGTGATATTATCTGATCTTGTTTGTGAACATGTGAGCAGGAGTGAGAGTGAGAGCGATGGTGTAACGCCGTTAGTTTGACAGCGATCGAGCATGACATGAAGGAGAGAACTGGAGTGATTGCGAAACTCTGAGGGTGCATGTTGAAACAGCCACAGAGAGTCCCTAAACAGCGACACACAAAATTCACTTAGCCCTCTCAATCCCTTGATTTGTGATCTCTGATGCTGGAGGTTCCAGCAGGAAACATATTTACTTCCGCCCAGACGGAGCTTATTGGATAACAAACAAGATCAGACTATCGGTGATATTGATCCCCTCTTAGAAATAATGGCTGAGTGAAAGTAGCTTATCATAATTGATTGAGCCAATTGTGAGCAAACTTTTGACACAAGTTTCATAGCAGTGATTGTAACTACTGTTTTAATAAACAATAGTATTGACGCCAGGGCATCCCTTGTTGTGACATCTGTGGGTTACTATGGTAACTCACATCTTGACATCCTCTCCCATGAAACAGCGGTTCCTCAGTAGCCCCGCCCACAGCTGCACACCAACGATGCCAAAGATGAAGAAGACGAAGAAGCACAGTGCCAGCACATTGCCCAGCATGGGAAGTGTGTCTAGGAGGAGGGTCACCAGGATACGCATACCTGCCAACACACACACATACAGCACAAACACCATAGGCAACTGCGCACATACTAGCAAATATCTGCATGTAACTTTAAATTAGCAGTTACAGGAAGTCTTGGCCAGATAGGAGAAGTCTTTGAATGTATTCTGCTCAAAACTGGAGCATTGCAATTAATTGAATGGCAAATAATTAAGGTTCAAACACTGATATTAATAATTGCCACAGATGCAAATTCCTCCTCTTCACTGCCTCTAGACTTCAAACACACATATGCCAAGATCACAGAGTGTAGTCAAAAAAGAAAAATTAAGTTGGCTTGCCAAGAACAACGTGAGAATCCAAATGACTTTGTTCACTGTGTCCTGATTTGTTTAAACATGCGTCCATCAAAAGGAAAGCTGCAGCTGTTAATAGCGATGAAATGAAGTGGAATTAACAGTGCAGCCAGAGTACAAGGACACTGACACATTTTTTTATTGCCTTGGCTATGAATGTGATTGCTGAATTCCAGCTGAGGGTGTTCCCATGTCAGATGAACAACGTCGGAATTGCATCCCTTTTTATACATTGTACACCAATTATATGGGACAGGAAGTTGGTTGGAATGAAACGGAAAGAAGTCTTGCACAGTCATCCTATTTCATATTAAGTCAGTGGCTTTCTGAAGTGACCTACAGACTTGTGGAGACACTTGGTATCTTTCCTGCTGATGCTCTGCCAAGCCTGTACTGCAGTCATCTTCACTTCTTGCTTGTCTCGAGGGCTTTTTGCCCTTAATCTGGTCTTCAGCAAGTCAAACAGTCAAGATCTTTATACGGTGTGATCATAAAAACCTTCTTAATTGCCTTCTCTTTTCTTTGTTTGCAGCCTTTGACCTGCTGCATTGTCTGAAAGTCAGAAGAGTCCTTTACGGTTCACCCAATTTGGATGTGAACACTCTGAGAAGTTTATAGTCAGCTCTTTAACCTCACAGTCACTGGTTCATTTAAAATCCAATGTACTTGAGCACAGAGCCAAAAAGAATAAAAGACAACGAAAAACGGTCATAATACTCTCTGAGTGCAGTGTATCTTGGAGGGAAAAGGAGAAAAACTCACTGGGAACTCTGTTGATGGCTCGCAGGGGGCGGAGAACCCGGACGGTCCTGATAGCTGATAGGCTGACGTTGTGTCCATCAAGCGAGTACTCCAGCATTCTGCGGAGAGGGAAAGCCACCGCTGTGTCACTGGCATCTTGATCAGCCTGACCTTGGCAAACCCTGAACGCCTACAGGGAATCCAGCAGAACGCAGTGCACTGTCTCTGGGATACATAGCCTTTTAACTACCAATCACCGAGGTCTCTGTCTCTCCGGACCCAATGATGCCATTGTCATTCTGCGGAGCTGCCACACACACACACAAACTTCCGCCGGTTCGTCTAAGCACACGCACACACACGTTTGACATTTAACTGGCATTAAACAAGTGTCTAAGCTTCACACAAACCACACACATACACACACAATTTTGGCTCATATTTAATGTCAGATTTGCGTGTGTACGTGTGCACGTGGGTGTGTGCAACTGTCAAACACTCACCCAACTATAACAATGAAGAAGTCCAATCTGTTCCATGTGTCGCCTAGGTAACCGCTCTGACCTATGACCCCAAGAGCCACCATCTTCACCACCATTTCCCCGGCAAAAAACGCAAAGATCCCATCATCCAGAGCCTGTGCGCGCACACACGCACACGCACACGCACACACACGCGCACACACACACACACACACACACACAAACACACACACAGAGGATTAGTGTAAACTGATTAAGTGAGGGGAAAATTAAAGCAAAAACTTTTAGTCCCTTGATAATAAAGTCTCAGAGCTGAACATAATTAGTTTGTAGTTTCAGATTGTGTGTGTGTGTGTGTGTGTGTGTGTGTGTGTGTGTGTGTGTGTGTGTGTGTGTGTGTGTGTGTGTGTGTGTGTGTGTGTGCTTTACCTGCAGCAGGAAAGGTGTGTGGTCACAGGGCTGGAACATGCCTAGAGTTACACAGTTTAGCAGGATGGCCAATATGCTCACACGCTCGAACCATGTGACACAAGGTTAAGGATCAACACCACCGAAGAGTTTGAACATTGATTACAACAACAATAATAAATATTAGAACATTTCCTGAAGCTGTGCTTGCAAATTTAGCTAATTAGGTGGATTGACAGGTGTCTCAGCCAATCACGACAAGCCAAGTAGATTGCTTTTTGCACTTTTCACTTCAGCTCCATCCTGGTCCTCCCCTTTGTCCAAATTAGAATTTTCTGGCTCTGGTACCTGTCAAGATGTTGGTAAGCAGTAAATCCTAATCCAAGCTGTATCATCACCAGATTCTGGCTTTGGAACAAGCTTTGTTTTCTACACAGCAAAAATGAAAAATGAAAAAAAAAAAAAAAATAATACAGGCAGCGGGCAGGGTCTCTGCTGACACAGACACTGCCACACACTTCTAGTGGGTCATAATTGATGATTGAGAGGGATTCTTTTTGTATGAGTCTATACATTATTTTTTTAAGGAAACTCCTACTCATTTTGCCATTAAGATTCAAATAATGGAATTACACATGGGTGATAACTAGGGGTGGGGAAATTTGTGGCGTTTTTTTTTTTAATAGATTCTTTTTACCAGAATCGATGAAAAAAAAACATTTTCCCAAAGATTTTTTTATTCATTTTCTCAAAGATTGACCTTGAGTTAAATATTTTCTTTTTATATGGTACCGTCGACGGCGACTTCATCACATCCGTTTCCAGCTAAACAGACGGAAAGCAGAACATTCAGAAAATTCGCAATACTCAATATCACCAAATCACAATACATTTAGAAGCGCAATTAATGAAAATCGCAATACAAATTAAATCCCATGCACCCATGTATTGTGAAAGAATCGAATCGGGACAAAAGCATATCGTCCCAGCCCTAGTGACAACGTAAAGGAAAACACAACAAAAAGTGGCCACAAGCTGCCAGAACAACTTCAGTGCTCTTTGTCATAGCTTCTACAAGTCTCGGGAACTCTACTACTGGACCGATGAACACGATTCTTCCAAAAGATATTGGAGAGCGCTGTCTAACTTGTCACTTCAACATCTCCCATTGAGATCTGGTGACTGTGAGGATGATTGGATATGATTCACATCATTATCATTATCATCAAACCATTCAGTGACCCCTAGTGCCCTGTGTGGAATCATCTGCATTCATTTTGTATCTCTGTTCACATATTCAGATTTTTTTCTTGGATTTGTCACCCATCTGTATCTAGTCAACGGTAATGTCTGTAAAAACACAGAGGTAATCCTGAGGAAACTGACTGGTAGACGTTAAAGGTCCAGCCATGTCTATATTGCAGTGTACAGAACATTACTAAACTGGACTTACAAAATATCTCTGAGCATACACACACAACTCCATGGGTGAATGTGCGCTTCACAGATGGAAAAATCTAATTTGTATGGACAGAGCTGAATGTACTAACCAAAAAAAACAACTTTTACAAGGGTGGAAACTGGCAGTTATAAGCTTAAATATATCAACTTTCATTTACAAGCACAACTTCTGACAGTACATTTTGACATATTTAATACTCGCAACTACAAAGGAAAAAGGGCTACCGTGAAACAGTCGGTAAGACATTTGAAGTCAGTTTACGTTTAAACTTGCGTATGGTGTGTGTTTGTGCATCTGTGTTACTTGCTAGCTGTCAAAACTGGAAGATAGAGCACGGCTCAGAAGTGGAAAGCAGAGAGGTTTAAAGGGAGAAATAGTCTGAAGTAGAAAGTTTGTGTTGGCTTCATAGAAACACAGAGATGCACACATGCACACTCACATTTGAGCGCAAATGTGAAAACTGCTGAATGGATGACAGGAACGTATTCAAGAGCCAAGGACGCATACATAACAAAGCCTGGAGCGTGCACATGGACACACACACACACACACGCACACACACACAGAGTCCCCTTCCCGGACACTTTGCTCTCGAGAGGGCAGAAAAATTAATGAGAGTACAATCCTTTATCACCCTTGAGACAGAGAGAGAAAGAGCGAGAGAGGGGAAAGAGAGAGCAAAGAGAGTGAGGGTAAATCCATGGTCCTCCCTTTGCTGTGGTTGCCATGGGAACCCCCATCTCACCGTGGGAACTGACTTCTGAGTTTCACAATCCGCTTGCATCCTGTCTGGACTGGAACACAACAAAATTAATACGCACAGATAAACACTCACACACACACACAGCAGCTCCCTTCTTCTTTCGCTCAATCCTGAGGAGGTTCGTTTTAATCCTGATCTATCTGTATAAATTACAGCAGTTTATATCACCCTGACACACACACATAGACACACGCACGCATAGTAAAACAAGGATCGGGGTAGGGTCAAGGTGTGAGTGATGGATGAGATGGGAGTATTTCCACGGTTGGCCCATCATTCAACATCAGTGCTGAAACGCAGGGGAAACGTCCTCTCCTCTGTCCCTCTGTTACGCTCGCACTCAACCTTTCCCTCTATCATCTCTCATTTTCCTCTACAGCCCTTTTCCCCATCTCTTTGGCCCAATTATTTTTGTCTTTGCTCCACTCCTCCTTCTCTCTGTCTATCCCTCTTCCGTTATGTAGTGCGATATAGTTTCCCATCTTCACTCCGTATCATTTCTCTCATATCTTTTTTGCCTCTCTCCTCTCCCGTGCACATTCACTCCCCGTTCTCTACGAACTGCTTTTTCTCCATGCCCTCCCTGTCTGTTTCTACACCTCTCCACATATGACTGCCCTTAGGTAAAGCTTTAGTCTCTCAGTCAGAAACCTGGATCTCAGCCAACAGATAAACTACAAATACACTTAATAATTAACAGACTCAGAGAGATGGAGAGGCAGAGGACAGACAGGGTGAGAAATAGATATGTAGATTCAGTTAGGGAGAGGTGGAGGAGAGAAAAGGAGAGGGCAAGAAACAAGGGAAATTAGAGATGAGCTGAAAAAAAGCTTTATGCTTAAGTGAAAAAAAGCACAGTTGAACAGTGGAACGAGAGAGGTTGAGACACTGACGATTGGAGCTTAAAAGTGTAAACTGAAAATATTACGTGTCCTCTCTCCCTAATTGCCTCACCGTCTCGTTCTTCCTTCCTCGCCGAGAACCACCACCTCTTCCCTGTATCTCATGCTCTCCCCGTATCGAACTTTCTCTCCTCAAGTGCCAACACAGGTAGTAAAGGTCAGGCACACATTATAAATCAAATCAGATCACATCACCTTGATCTTTCTGGCATCATCCTCCAACCTTGGCCGCCAATGCTAAGGCCAGCATGTGGCGACAGTTTCATATGCAATGTAACTTAAAAGGATCATCCATAGGGAAACACAGGCCATCTGGATACCCGCAAAATATATGTATGTGCATATATTTTTTTTTTGCTTGAGAAGGATTAAGATTCACCAATGTGGTACCACTCTCAGAAGGCACCCTTTGTAAAAGATTGTAAAAGAAGCTCTAACTTTCATTTTTTTTAAAGACTATTTTTTGGGGCATTTTAGGCCTTTTAATTCCACAGGACAGATGAAGAAATGAAAGGGGAGAGAGAAGGGGAATGACATGCAGCAAAGGGCCACAGGTCAGAGTCAAACCTGCGGCCGCTGCATTGAGGAGTAAACCTCTATATATGTGGGCCTGCTCTACCAACTGAGCTAACCCGGCCACAGAAGTTGTAACTTTTATAGCTTAATGTAAAGTATAAGTTATAAACCATTAAGAAGAACAACTTCTGTGCTGCCATGTTGTAAAATTCCATTTGGCTGGTTTATATCCTTCTCCAGCATGACACTTGCTGTGTCTTTTTACTTAACTCTTAAATTGATTAGGAAGACTTCTCCAGTGGACCAGTTGACCACTTGCCTTTTGGGAAAAGCTCTGCAGATAATGAGGACCAAAACCCGTTTATTATCAGCTTATTATCATTTACATACTGCAGACTTGATGGATTGTTGTAAAATCACTTCACTAATGACTAACATTTATAGTTGCAGACCCTCTGGCTTATTACAAACAGAGAAACGTAATCCTAAAAATGAAAAAATATTTTTACGAGCCATGATAGTGGCATGGCTTTATGGTTCGCAATGTCAGTTGGTTGGCCGATTGGTTCATCACTTTGGTCAAGAGTGCTGAAATATTTCAACAACTACTGGATGGATTGCCATGGAATTTGGTACAGATATTCACGGTCCCGAGAGGATGAATCCTAATGACTTAGGTGATCCTCTGACTTTTTCAGTCTAGTGCCATCATCAGTGCGGCGTGCCTGTTGTTTAGTTTCCGGTCTAGCTAGAACCGGTGTGGTGTTGTAGTTGTTCTAACATTACTAGTTGTTGCAACAGCATGTGAAAAAACCCACAAAGTTTGCCAAAAAGAACGTTAATCCTGCGATAAAAAAATGTAAGCCATTAAAATGGGTTTGCGTTAACGCCGTTAATAACGCATTTAACTGACAGCACTAATATATATATATATATATATATATATATATATATATATATATATATATATATATTCGCGTGGGACGTTTATGGGCGCCTTTGTGCCCCACTGACACACACGCACACACACACACACACTGAATGAAGCGCTGCATTCACTCATAATCCGACAATACTGCACCTTCCCGCGGAGTTGTGGGTGTGTTTAATTGTGACAAACTGACTTTCTTCACTTGCAAAATTATTTTTAAAACTGATGAACATCATATGTGTAAAAAAAATAATTAGTCTCTCCCCGTTCACTACCATCCTTTTCTTTCCGAAATAATGTCCCATGAGGTCCACCGGAAGGGGAGGGACTTGGTAACTCTATGGTTAAAAGGTCTATCAAGCTGGGTTTCTATTGAAAAATGAACATTTTTAATAAAGGCAAAACCCAAGAACTTTGAAAAGATGAGGGTTTCGTTCATGAACTTCATGGGCTTTACTTTTCATAAATCCGGTTGCTTTTACTTTTTTGCAACTTTTTTCTTGTGATAAAGTTCTGTTTATATTTCTTCTGATTGTGTTTTGTATGTCTGACAAAGACACTGAATCAGTATTAATACATTGGATTAAAAAAAAGACTTACATTTATAATTTCAGACCTGATTTTAAAAACTGATAAGCTCATGACCTGCCTGACACTTAAGTGCAGGTACAAATGTTAGTAAGTTGCAAATTTGTCATCAAGTGTGCAGTGTGCACTGTATTGGTATGTCATAAATAGGGGTTCTCCTGATGAATTTAAGAGCTACCTTAAAAAAATAAAAAGCCAGTGTGATGCTATAGATGAGGCTCAACAGCAGCCCAAGGGATTTCTCACAAACTGGCAACCCAAAAGTTTTTTTATTAATGGCACGTAATACATTGGTAAATTATTTATTAAACATAAACAAATACAACTGAAGGGTAGG